>NC_057794.1:470878168-470911913 GCF_018294505.1 Triticum aestivum
TGTCGGTGTCAAAACCGGCGGATCTCGGGTAGGGGGTCCCGAACTGTGCGTCTAGGCGGATGGTAACATGAGACAAGGGACACAATGTTTTTACCCAGGTTCGGGCCCTCTCGATGGAGGTAAAACCCTACTCCTGCTTGATTAATATTGATGATATGGGTAGTACAAGAGTAGATCTACCACGAGATCAAAGAGGCTAAACCCTAGAAGCTAGCCTATGGTATGATTGTTATTCGTCCTATGGACTAAAATCCTCCGGTTTATATAGACACCGGAGAGGGCTAGGGTTACACAGAGTCGGTTACAATGGGAGGAGATCTACATATCCGTATTGCCAAGCTTGCCTTCCACGCCAAGGAAAGTCCCATCCGGACACGGGACGAAGTCTTCAATCTTGTATCTTAATAGTGCGAGAGTCTGACCAAAGGTTATAGTCCAGCTATCCGGACACCCCCTAATCCAGGACTCCCTCAGTAGCCCCTGAACCAGGCTTCAATGACGACGAGTCCGGCGCGCAGATTGTCTTTGGCATTGCAAGGCGGGTTCGTCCTCCGAATACTTCATAGAAGATTTTGAACAGAAGGATAGTGTCCGGCTCTGCAAAATAAGTTCCACATACCGTCATAGAGAGAATAATATTTACAAAAATCTAATCTGCTGACATATTTCGTAGCGTGTCATCATGCCACAGCCAAGCCTTTATTTGAACCATTTTTACTGTCCCACCTCAGCGCGTTTTGCGAGGCGGTTTCCTTGGCACGTCTTGTCGAAGTAGAGATCGTGTCCTCTTATCCCGGGATTCTCATCAATACGAACGTGGGTAACCCAACCGCACCATTGATTATGGCGCTTGGGAGATAAGCGAGTTTTACCAGGCTGGTGGGGACGCATAGTGTCATCCTCCCATATAAGGGGATAAGGATCCGCCTTTCCATCCACGCCTTCTTCCTCCTTTGCTCATCCATTTTCGCGCACTCACGCTCCAGCGCCCAAGTTCGCATTCCCCACCTCAACCTTCTCCAGCCATGTCCGGAGCGGGAGGCAAGTGGATGGTCTCCTCTGTTACGGAGGGACACATCAAGAAGCCGAGGAAAGCCGGATACTTGTCTGATGACATCGCGCACCGGCTCCCAGACGAGGGGCAGCTCATCCTCACCCCCAGGCCCCATGAGAGGGTGGTGTTCCTCACCCATTTCCTCCACGGACTAGGCTTCCCTCTCCACCCATTTGTCTGGGACTCATGTTCTACTACGGCCTGGACTTCCACGATCTGGCCCCGAACTTCATCCTCAACATCTCGGTGTTCATCGTCGTGTGCGAGGCCTTCTTCTGCATCCAGCCCCACTTCGGCCTATGGCTGAAGACCTTCAATGTCAAGCCGAAGGTAGTGGGCGGCCGCCAGGAGGAGTGCGGAGGCGCCATGGTGGGCAAGATGCCCAACGTCCTATGGCTCGAGGGCTCCTTCGTGGAGACCATAAAGGGGTGGCAATCGGGGTGGTTCTACATCACCGAGCCATGTGACCCTGAATGGGTCGCAATCCCCGAGTTCCGATCCGGAATCCCTACGTGGCTCACCTCCTGGAAAGAGAAGGGCCTGCCATGGGGTAAAAAAGGAGAGCTGACCGGACTCCAAACATGCGTCCAAAACCTGGTGAGCAAGAAGCTCAAACTTGTCCACGTAGTCCAGGTCATGCTCATCCGCCGGATCCTCCCATGCCAACAACGGGATTTCAGCTTGTGGGAGTTCAACCCGGCCCAGCACCGAACTCTGAGCAGGCTCTTCGACACAACGTACGAAGATGCCTGGAAGGTGCTATTCAAGGGCGCCGAGGCTCCCGCATCCGCTACCGAGGATCGCGGATTTAGCGTGCAGCGTCAAGCTAACGTGGTAAGCTGTTTGTACCTCTTACAGGATATTTGTCTTTCATAGTTTGACTCTATGCGGGATCTAAGCCCCCATGCCTTTGACAGGACTGGCAGAGGACGACGAACAGATCAACTGTCCGGCTCCTGTGCCCGAAGACCCAACGGACACCCGCTTGGCGGAGCTTTTGGTTCCGGCACCTTACGTGGTGCCGGAGAAGAAGGCCAAGAAGAAGGCCACGGGAACCCGGAAGAGTTCCCGACGCCCGGTGGAGTCGGACTCATCGTCCGATGACTCCGAGGTGCACTCCTCCCACGAAGACAAGGAGGAGGAAAGAGAGGTCTCTTCCCCAGTAGGGGGAGAAAAGAAAAGGAAGGCCGCCCCAACTGGGGAGGCCGGAGGGCCCAAGAAAGGGAGGACACTCCCTACGGACTACTCCACCAACACCGACGAAGGCGAAGAGGAGTGGCCGCTCAGGGCCAAGCCCCTGGCAAAATCATAAGTATTCGAATACCTGAGTGACTCATGGCATTCCTTTATTGCACAGCTTCTCCTGACGCCGAATATAATTATGCAGTCCTCCCAAAGCCCGGCTCGACGTGTCGTTGAGCGGCTCCCTGGATTCGTCGGATGTGAATAGTTTTTCACTTCTGACCGCTACCTCCCCCCGCCCTACGGACGACGCCGAGGTGTTGTCCCAAAAGGTTTCAAGCCAGGAGGAGGTGGTCCTGGAGGCACCGCAAGGCGACCTTCCGGACTCCAGGCGCAAAGGGGAAAAAACCCCCAAGGGCTCCAAGTCGGCCCTAGGCCGGAAATCACACCGGAACCTTCAATGGTTCCGGAGTCCGGCAGGCGGCCCCCTATTAAGAAGGGCAAGCCTACGACGCCGGTGACCTCCGTCCAACCGGAGGCACGGGATAATTTGCTGGAGGTGCTTAACGGCGCCTCCATCAACGAGGAGCACCACACTATTATGAGTGCGGTGATCCAGAAGGTTCAGTCCGCCAAAAGCGGGCTGGCTGAAGCCTGTGCCAGCCTGCTAACAGGCTTTGAGGTATGTGAAAAATATGTGAAAATATTACCGCACAGATAGTAGCCCCTGATGCTCTGTTTGGCGTTCAGAAAGAAAGGCCGAATAGAGGATCTAACAACATTCGCATGAGTCTAACATAATTAAGTCAATATGCGTATGCAGGCTTCGCTGCTGGCCTCTGCCGCACTGACTGCGAAGGTGGATGTGCTGAAGCAGAGCCTCGAGCGGTCCGAGTAAGAGCTCGGCCTTGCTAAAAAGGAGCTCGAGGAAAAAGAAGGTAAGCAATACCTTATGGAGTATATTTAAAAAGATGCAGTTGCAAAAAATGACAGGATCGCTATTAGTGTCCTAGGGGCCACGACTGAGGTGGCGACCCTTAAGCAAGCGCCTTCTGAGGCCGAAAAGAAGGCGGCCACGGAGCGCACCGAGCGGGAGAAACATGAGGCGTGGGTTGGCGAGGTGCAGCAAGAGCTCCAGGCTCTCATGAAAAAACATGAGAGTTTGGAGCTTGACTCAAAGACGCGGGAGTCCGAGCTCGCGGCGGCCCTTGAAAGCGCCAAGTCTGCCAAGGCTGAAGCCCAGAAAGCCCTCCAGGAAGTTGAGGCGATGAAGAAGATAGCGGCGGGTAAGGCATTCTTTATGCAAAGCAAGCACGTGAAAGTGAATTACTTGTTACTTACCCGAATCCGGAGCTCTCCAGGAGCATTCACAGATTTGCCCCGTAGCGTGTCAGATGCCGCCGCCTTCTACCGGGCAGAGGAGGGCAGCTCGACGGAGAAGGTGTTCTGGTCTCAGCATGCTGAGGCCGGACACTCGGTGCCCTTGAGCGACCAGCTGAAGCAACTGGTCGAGCTCCATAAGGTGGCCGAACAGGCCATGAAGGGCCTTATAGTTCGGCTGTGGCCTGGAGAGGCCCAGCTTGGGAGCTACTTCGGGCTGGTGAGGCGGCTGGTGGATGCCTGTCCGTGGCTTGAAGTCGTCAAGCGCTCCGTCTGCATCAAAGGTGCCCGTAGGGCACTTGCCCATGCTAAAGTGCATTGGGGCAAGATGGATGCGGAGAAGCTTGTGAAGGACGGGCCACCGCAGGGCAAGGAGCATCGCCACCCCGAGATGTATTATTAGGGCGTCCTGAAGGGCGCCCGCCTTGTGGCGGACGAATGTTCCAAAGATGGAATATTTGAGTGAACTTGTTCGTTTTATCCTATGCGCTGAAAACTTGTTCATATGCGCTATGCAACGCTTGTTTTAATTTAAAATATTACCTTCTATGTGGCCGTTTATCGAGTCTGAGAGATGGCGAGTCGTCGGCTTCTGCCCCCATGCCACGAGTGTTGGGGTGTTCGGGATAAACCTGAGCACTCTTTTTCCCATTCTTGGGTCCTTCGAGGGAGGTGCTCAGCACAATGAACAAGGCAATCGGACTATAATGCGTTATCACTCTCACTTAGCCAGAGAATTCTATAATTTTAAATTTCGGCAAAGCCCCTAGTGTTCGGAAGACCGAGTTCCGGGCGCTATACACGCCTAGGCCGGACAAAGCCGACTCCTCGCTCTAAGCGGCATAAGTCTTTAGGGACTCGAAACCTCCCGAACAGTGACCAGCTCTCGCCCTATCATGACAGTCAGTTTTAGCTTTCTCTACTGAGGTGCTTAGCCCAGCTCAACTGGGGCACAATCGCAGTAGTTCTCCCAACGCTACCTTAGCCGATATAGCGGAACGTAAGGTACCAAAACATGGGAGCCGGGCAAACCCAACTATTGACCAAAGACATGATTCGAAGCTGATGCATATAATGCTATAAGTTCGGAGGGCTGCACTTTGTGAAAGTGTTCGGACTTCTCACGCCGTATTATGGGGTGCTTGAGCCCCTGGCGTATGGACCGTACCAAAGTGTACGGGTGCTAAATGTCATAACTGAACATATGTATTGAAAAAGAAATGAATGAAGAATGCAATAATAAGCTGAAGCTAAGCATTATTTATTTTAAAATGCTATTGTGAAAGCAGAATGATACAAATAGTGTGATAAGCAAGAGATGGGACTATTTGACATGTCTCCCTCCAGGGGCGAGCTGCGAGACGGTATGTAAGACAGGTATTTTGCTCGTTATAGAGACCACCTGGGAATTCGACGTAGCTTTCTGCCTCCTTGGTTGTTGCATCGTGTGTTCGGCGGCTGTACTGCCGGACAGGCCTTTCGAAGAGTGGAGTCCTGAAAGTAGGAAATAATGACAAAATCGGGAGCCCCTAGTGCGGTTGAGCCGCATTTTTGGGCGTGCCGTGGTCGTGCCCCCCCCTGTGCCCATGGTATTTTCAGAGCGTAGTTATGTACGCGTAGTACTGATTTCATAGTTTCGCGAGGGCTGGGGTTGGGGCCGTATTGCTACGCTTGCTCGTAACGTGCCAGGCGGTCTTGTTGTAGGTTACTCCGGGCGCACTTGACGGTGTCCGTACGTTTAATAGCCGGACTGGAGAATTGCCTTGAGAGGCTGCTTTGTACTTTCGTTGCAAGGGCCGCCGTGTGCTCCTCCGTTCGGAGAGAGTGTTCGGTGTTTCCATTGACCGTAATGACTCCTCGAGGGCCTGGCATCTTGAGCTTGAGATATGCGTAGTGCGGCACCGCATTGAACTTTGCAAATGCGGTTCGTCCGAGCAGCGCGTGATAGCCACTGTGGAACGGGACTATGTCAAAGATTAACTCCTCGCTTCGGAAATTATCCGGGGATCCGAAGACCACTTCAAGTGTAACTGAGCCGTACAGTTGGCCTCTACACCTGGTATGACGCCTTTAAAGGTCGTTTTGTGGGTTTAATCCTTGAGGGATCTATGCTCATTTTCCGCACTGTATCCTGATAAAGCAGGTCCAGGCTGCTGCCGCCATCCATAAGGACTCTAGTGAGGTGAAATCCATCAATGATTGGGTCTAGAACCAATGCAGCGAATCCGCCATGGCGGATGCTAGTGGGGTGGTCCCTTCGATCAAAAGTGATCGGGCAGGAGGACCATGGGTTGAACTTTGGGGCGACTGGCTCCAACACGTATACGTCAATGAGTGCATGCTTCCGCTCCCTTTTGGGGATGTGGGTTGCGTGTATCATGTTCACCGTCTGCACTTGTGGGGGGAAGCCCTTCTATTAACTATTGTTCGGCGGCCAGGGCTCTTTGTCCTCGTCGCTGTGCAGCCCCTTGTCCCTGTTTTTGGCATTTAACTTGCCGGCCTGCTTGAACACCCAACAATCCCTGTTGGTGTGATTGGCTGGTTTTTCGGGGGTGCCATGTATCTGGCACGAGTGATCGAGTATACGGTCCAAACTGGATGGCCCCGGAGTGTTCCTTTTAAATGGCTTTTTCCGCTGACCGGGCTTAGAGCCTCTGTATCCGGCATTAGCTGCCGTATCTTCAGCGTTGTCGCTGTTAATGTGGCGCTTGTGCTTTGTTGCGACGTGACCTGCCATTGCTGTCCTTGGTATCCGAATTACCAGGGCTCTTGGTCATGTTATTGCTACGAGCCAGCCAGCTGTCTTCTCCCACGCAAAAGCGGGTCATGAGTGTCGTGAGGGCTGCCATAGATTTCGGCTTTTCCTGTCCAAGGTGCCGGGCAAGCCACTCGTCACGGATGTTATGCTTGAAGCCTGCTAGGGCATGTGCGGCCGGATAGTCGACGATTTGATTTTTCTTGGTTAGGAACCGTGTCCGGAATTGTGTGGCAGATTCTTCTGGCTGCTGAATTATGTGGCTCAGGTCATCGGCGTTTGGTGGTCGCACATAAGTGCCCTGGAAATTGTCGAGGAATGCGGTTTCCAGGTCCTCCCAACAACCAATTGATTTTGCTGGCAAGCTGTTAAGCCAATGCCGAGCTGGTCCTTTAAGCTTGAGTGGGAGGTATTTGATGGCGTGTAGATCATCGCCACGGGCCATGTGGATATGAAGGAGATAGTCCTCGATCCATACCGCAGGATCTTTTGTGCCATCGTATGATTCAATGTTTACGGGTTTGAAACCCTCTGGGATTTGATGATCCATTACTTCATTTGTGAAGCATAGTGGGTGTGCGGCGCCTCTGTACTGGGCTATATCACGACGTAGCTCAAATGAGCTTTGTCTACTGTGTTCGGCCCGGCCGGATTTACTGTATCCGGCGTGACGGTTATCGTCTCATGTCGTGGGGCGCCCGCGTGATCCGTAGATCGATCTTGTTTGCCTTGCCCTGTCTTCCAGCATATCTCACAGGTCTAGCGCATTTCCCCGTGCCTTGGTATTTTTTGAGCGACGCCGGGGTGCGGCTTGAGTGGAGGGCCGAGAGGACTCTCTGTCGCGGCCGCGAGGTGTCCGGCCAGCCACATCATGTGCTGGTGATGTAGGCTTAAGTGCTTCCTCCTCTAAACTGGGTAGCAACCTGCGCTTTGGGTAGCTCTTGGAGGGGCGTTCGAGTTCGTATTCCTCGGCCGCAAGGACTTTCGTCCATCTGTCGGCTAGCAAGTCTTGATCAGCTCTAAGCTGTTGCTATTTTTTCTTAAGGCTACTCGCCGTGGCCATAAGCCTGAGCTTAAAGTGCTCTTGTTCGACGGGATCCTCAGGCATGACAAATTCATCGTCGCCGAGGCTTGCCTCGTCTTCGGAGGGAGGCATGTAATTATCATCCTCTTCTTCTCTGTCTGCCGCTCTCTCAGGGGGCCTGGCTTCTCCATCCTCCTGCCCTGAATCTTGCTGGAGGGAATTGTCTTCGGCACTGTCCGGGGTGTTATTATCTCCCGTGCCGGCATCACCGTTTTTGCTTTGGCGGGACTTAGAGCGGCGCCGCTGACGCTGACGCTTGGGTTGCTTCTTGGAGGGGTCATCCCCCGTTGTTCCGTCATCATTGCCTTCTTTGGGTGTATCCACCATATATATGTCATATGACGAGGTGGCTTTCCAGTGCCCTATAGGCGCTGGTTCATGTTCGTCTCCTACATCGTCGTCCATACCGTCAATGTCTTCGGAGTCAAAGTCGAGCATGTCGGTTAGATCATCGACAGTGGATACGAAGTGGGTGGTGGGTGGGCGTCGAATTTCTTTGTCGTCCACATCCCAATCCTGTTGGCCATAGTCCGGCCAGGGCTCTCCTGACAAAGAGAGAGACCTTAGTGAATTTAGGATGTCGCCAAAGGGCGAGTGCTGAAAGATATCCGCGGTGGTGAATTCCATGATCGGCGCCCAATCGGATTCGATTGGCAGGGGCGCGGAAGGTTCGGAGTCTGGAAAAGAGTCCGACACCTTGGAGTCACGGGCTTCGCAGAGGATGAGGCTGGTGTTCGACTCGATCGCCGTTGAGACTGCAGCCCCCGAGGCGGTGTCTAGCCACCCGTCCTCGATCGGCGCAGTTGGCTCCGAGCTAAGGGTCGGAGCTAATGCGAGCGCGGCCTCTAGGGTACTGTTCGGCGGTAGAGCTAGGTCATACCCATCGTGACAGTGCGGCGTGCCCGGCTGTGGCTCGAATCCGTCGAAGATCAAGTCTCCGCGGATGTCGGCCGTGTAGTTCAAACTTCCAAATCTAACCTGATGGCCAGGGGCGTAGCTTTCAATCTGCTCCAGATGGCCAAGCGAATTAGCCCGCAGTGCAAAGCCGCTAAAGACGAAGATCTATCCGGGGAGAAAAGTCTCACCCTGGACCGCATCGCTATCGATGATAGTAGGAGCCATCAAGCCTAACGGCGACGACACAGAGGAACTCTCAATGAAAGCACCAATGTCGGTGTCAAAACCGATGGATCTCGGGTAGGGGGTCCTGAACTGTGCGTCTAGGCGGATGGTAACAAGAGACAAGGGACACAATGTTTTTACCCAGGTTCGGCCCCTCTCGATGGAGGTAAAACCCTACTCCTGCTTGATTAATATTGATGATATGGGTAGTACAAGAGTAGATCTACCACGAGATCAAAGAGGCTAAACCCTAGAAGCTAGCCTATGGTATGATTATTATTCGTCCCATGGACTAAAATCCTCCGATTTATATAGACACTGGAGAGGGCTAGGGTTACACAGAGTCGGTTACAATGGGAGGAGATCTACATATCCGTATTGCCAAGCTTGCCTTCCACGCCAAGGAAAGTCCCATCCGGACACGGGACGAAGTCTTCAATCTTGTATCTTAATAGTCCGAGAGTCCGGCCAAAGGTTATAGTCCGGCTATCCGGACACCCCCTAATCCAGGACTCCCTCAGGAGGTCTTCCTCCCTGGATATGTTTCTCGATTATGGAGGTGACAAAAGGTTCGTCGTAAAGGGTTACGTCGATGCAAATTTTGACACTGATCCAGATGACTCTAAGTCTCAATATGGATACATTTTGAAAGTGGGAGCAATTAGCTAGAGTAGCACAGTGCAGAGCGTTGTTGACATAGAAATTTGCAAAATACATACGGATCTGAATGTGGCAGACCCATAAACTAAACTTCTCTCACAAGCAAAACATGATCACACCTTAGTACTCTTTGGGTGTTAATCACATAGCAATGTGAACTAGATTGCTGACTCTAGTAAACCCTTTGGGTGTTGGTCACATGACGATGTGAACTATGGGTGTTAATCACATGGTGATGTGAACTATTGGTGTTAAATCACATGGCGATGTGAACTAGATTATTGATTCTAGTGCAAGTGGGAGACTGAAGGAAATATGCCCTAGAGGCAATAATAAAGTTATTATTTATTTCCTTATATCATGATAAATGTTTATTATTCATGCTAGAATTGTATTAACCGGAAACATGATACATGTGTGAATACATAAACAAACAGAGTGTCACTAGTATGCCTCTACTTGACTAGCTCGTTGATCAAAGATGGTTATGTTTCCTAACCATAGACATGAGTTGTCATTTGATTAACGGGATCACATCATTAGGAGAATGATGTGATTGACTTGACCCATTCCGTTAGCTTAGCGCTTGATCGTTTAGTTTGTTGCTATTGCTTTCTTCATGACTTATACATGTTCCTATGACTATGAGATTATGCAACTCCCTTTTATCGGAGGAACACTTTGTGTGCTACCAAACGTCACAACGTAACTGGGTGATTATAAAGGTGCTCTACAGGTGTCTCCGAAGGTACTTGTTGGGTTGGCGTATTTCAAGATTAGGATTTGTTACTCCGATTGTCGGAGAGGTATCTCTGGGCCCACTCGGTAATACACATCACTTAAGCCTTGCAAGCATTGCAACTAATGAGTTAGTTGCGGGATGATGTATTACGGAACGAGTAAAGAGACTTGCCGGTAACGAGATTGAACTAGGTATTGAGATACCGACGATCGAATCTCGGGCAAGTAACATACCGATGACAAAGGGAACAACGTATGTTGTTATGCGGTTTGACCGATAAAGATCTTCGTAGAATATGTTGGAGCCAATATGAGCATCCAGGTTCCGCTATTGGTTATTGACCGGAGACATGTCTCGATCATGTCTACATAGTTCTCGAACCCGGAGGGTCCGCACGCTTAAAGTTCGATGACAGTTATATTATGAGTTAATGTGTATTGATGTACCGAAAGTAGTTTGGAGTCCCTGATGAGACCGGAGACATGACGAGGAGTCTCGAAATGGTCGATACGTAAAGATCGATATATTGGACGACTATATTCGGACATCAGAAAGGTTCCGAGTGATTCGGGTATTTATCAGAGTACCGGGGAGTTACGGGAATTCGCCGGGGAGTGTATGGGCCTTATTGAGCTTTAGGGGAAAGAGAGAGAGGCAGGTCGCGCGCCCCCAAGGCCTAGTCCGAATTGGGTTATGGGTAAGGGCTGCGCCCCCTCCTTCCTTCTCTTCTCTTTTCCCTTTCCTTCTCTCCTACTCCTACTACTTGGAAGGGCTCCTAGTTCTACTAGGAAAGGGGGAATCCTACTCCCGGTGGGAGTAGGACTCCCCTAGGGCGCGCCATAGAGAGGGCCGGCCCCTCCCCCCTCCACTCCTTTATATACATGGCCGGGGGGCACCCCATAGACACAACAATTGATCCCTTGGATCTCTTAGCCGTGTGTGGTGCCCCCCTCCACCATAATCTACCTCGGTCATATCGTATCGGTGCTTAGGCGAAGCCCTGCGTCGATAGAACATCATCATCGTCACCACGCCGTCATGCTGATGGAACTCTCCCTCAAAGCTCAGCTGGATCGGAGTTCGAGGGACGTCATCGAGTTGAACGTGTGCAGAACTCGGAGGTGCCGTGCGTTCGGTGCTTGATCGGTCGGATCGTGAAGACGTACGACTACATCAACCGCGTTCTGCTAACACTGCCACTTTTGTTCTACGAGGGTACGTGGACACACTCTCCCCTCTCATTGCTATGCATCACCATGATCTTGCGTGTGCGTAGGATTTTTTTTGAAATTACTACGTTCCCCAACAGTGGCATCCGAGCCTAGTTTATGCGTTGATGTAATATGCACGAGTAGAACACAAGTGAGTTGTGAGCGATACAAGTCATACTGCTTACCAGCAGGTCATACTTTGGTTCGGCAGTATTCACTACAAAAAAATACACTTCCGTGATGATACGTGTTTGTTATAGTAGGTCGCTTTTTTTGTCATGCATGTACATCCATGACAAATTTATGACAGAATCAAGATAGTCATACCTGTGCTGTCGTAGAAGTGTTCCATGACATTACCAAAATTATCATCACGGAAGTGTCCACTTCCATGACGATAAATCGCGCGTCACAGAAGTGCTTTCGTCAAGGGTGACCGACACGTGGCATCCACCGTGCGGAACGCCGTTAAGCTATCGGGTCGGGTTTTGGATCCGATAACCCGTTAACAGCCCCGACCAATGGGGATTTTCCACGTAAAATCATCATTGGCTGGAGGAAACACGTGTCGGCTCATCGTTGGGACAGATGTCAACCACTCATTGGACGGAAGGCGCCTATGATATGTTGATACGTGGCACGGGCCAACAATGGCCCATTCCTGTGAAAAGGCCGACCCGTTTGACTTGGTCAAAAGGTGGCGGGCCGGCCCATGGAAAGCCTGTTAACGGCCTGTTCGCATATAGCCCATTTACAGCCCGCTAACCCAAGGCCCGTTACGCCCTATCCGAATTAGGCCCAGTAGCGTCATCTGGGTCATCCAATATGATTCCAGCCCGTTTTCACTTCTGGCCCATGTATGGCCCATGATGTCTTTCGGCCCATATGAGGCCCTATGTAACTCTTGGCCTATTAACGGCCCGTGGTGAAACTGACCCGTAATGAACAGTGTATCACTTTACTCCCATTAACGGCCCGTGGTGAAACTGGCCCGTAATGAATAGTGTATCACTTTATACCCATTAACGGCCCGTTATTCCGTTGGGCCGTTTCCAGCCCATGTTATCTTTCGGCCTTCTCAGAGCCCATTTATTCTTGGGCTCATTTCCAGCATTCGTTTACTTACGGCCCGTTACTGTCATTTTCTGCTTGTGGGCCAAATTCAGCCCGTGGTAACAGTCGGCCCGTTTGTGGTCCGTTAATACGTTGGGCCGTTTTCATAGCGTCATCAAATACGGCCTATTAACGATGGCCCGTTACGGTCGTCCCATGAACGGACAATTCCAACTCTAGCCCGTTTACGGCCATAATTCGGCTTGTTATTGGCCCATGTTTGGCCAATCGATCATACGGCCCGTAGAAGGCCCAATGTTTCTACGGCCCGTAGAAGGCCTACCATTTCTACGGCCCGTAGAAGGCCCACTGTTTCTATGGCCCATAGGAGGTCCAATGTCACTATAGTAAATATTAGCCCATGGTTATTGTGGCCTAGTTTTAAAAAATAGGTTATTGCAGCCACTAGTTAACTGCGGAAAAAGAACTGCAATGACTACAAGCAAACAAATAAACAAGAAAACAAGGAAATAAATAAGCAAGCAACCAACGCTAGGCTATCACGGCTATTACACATATTACATCCACTGGGCATCAAAGTTGGCCACCAGTGCAAATATAGGGAACAAAGCAGCATATCATATACACTGGCCGTCAAAATTGGCCACCAGTGCAAATAAACGCGGCAGCAAAACAAGAGCATAACTGAAACAACTTCAGAAGAGCTGAAGAAACGTTATCCTGGGTATCCACCATGCTGGCAATAAGCTTAGCAAGCTGATTAGCTTTGTCCTGTTTGGCGCTAAAATCCTCCAACGCTTGTTGTTGCACCAGAAAGTATGCATCTGAATGCTCCAGGGACTTCCGCAGTCCTTCCGCTTCTTGTCGCAGCACAACTGATCGATGTCTTTCAGCTTGTAGTTGAGACTCAAGAAACCGAACTGATTCAGACAGTGAGTTTGAATAGCTTGTGCAAGCGGTAGTGGCCAGTAACTCCAACACTAAACCAAGACAGGATGTGTCACTATCCTGAACCTTATCTGCATTACTTCCTTTACCGTTGCTTAATAAGGCACTATTCCCCAATATTCTGTCAGCATTCTAAAAGAAGAAACAAGAAGACACATAACAAGTTTAGCATGTACTAGTATATGAAACTCATTTGGGTGAACCAGTTCATTAGTAAGGTGGACAGGATTAAACTACTAAGTCTTCCATTGCCAAGTACTAGTACATAATAAAAGCATCAAACAAACATATATCTATGTCCTATGGTAGCAATGGAATCTTAAATTAGAACAGTTGTTCTTCAGGTTTAGGCACTTGTTCTACATGAACAGAGTACAGTAAGACGCAAGGATATAATACTTAAAAATAGAAAATGAGCTCATAGACCTTTCCACATTCTTGGTTCAGGACTAGTACAGTACAAGGCGTTCCCAGTCATCGTCCAGTAAATGTGTCTCAGGAGAATGTAAGGGAATTTGATGAGTTTCTTTGCCGGTGAAGTACGTTTTCTTCAGGTAATTCCGATACTGCCACCAAGCATTCTTGAAGATAGCAGAGGTATTAGCACAGGTTACCTCATCCTGAGTTTCCAAATTGGTCCTTCTCTATAGAGAAAAATGGGAAAATTTGATGTATTATAACCATCATGGAGGTAGGATGTATGGGACGAAGCAAAGTAATTGCCATGAATAACATTACTTACACATAACTCCTGGACAAACACCTGCAACTGACATTTTCCTGCATCTTCAGTATAATATTTCCAAGACGGGAAGATACACACATACGATTTAACAACATCAAATGCGATAGATGCTAACTTACGACTAGCTGGTTGTGCTTCCTCCACAGGAATAGGCGTACTAACTGGTGGAGTTGGGGTTCGCCGTGATAGTACTGGCCCTATGGGCACTGGAGCTGCCTTACTAACTGCTCTTGTTTGGGAGCTCTGTGGTGGAGATGGTGTTGTGTCAACATGAACTGGGTTACTATCGGCTGGGGTTGGGGTTAGATTGGGTGAAGCTGGTTCTCTGTCCATCGTAGTAGGGGTACAATCTACGAGAGTTTGGGTTATGTGTGGTAGGGATGGTTCTTGTGCATGTACAACTGGGGTGCTATCTCCACCAAGAGGTAGCACTGTTTTATTTGAAGACCGTGTTTTTAGTCCGCTAGATACTGGCATCACCCGCTCCAATTCAAATGGCTGATAAACAGGAAACATATATAGTTGAATGTACAGACATTGTATGAGAGACATATGCAATAGATAGTGTGGAAAAAAGAGGGCATGAAATAGTTGACATGTATATTGTTTAACTAAAATGGATAGCATGACATAATTTCACATATATGATGTCTATCTAAACTGGATAGCATATCATAACATAATTCAAAGATATCATGAATAACTAAACAGGATCGCATGACATAATTCACCTAAATGTTATCTAAGTAATCAGGATCGCATCATTTAATTCACATATGTGATTTATATGCTAAACAGAGGGCATTCGATATGATGTCTGAACTAAGAACATGGTGTTGAATATTGTGTATATGATGTCTAAACTATGCAATGCAAGACACCGTATGCATGATATGAGCAGTATAACCGTGCCAAGTTAGAGCATATACCTCAGTGGGGGAATAGCACTGGTCATCTGTCTCCGAATCCATCTCTGAGGAGCTATCGGGACCCAACAAGAGATCTGCTTCGACAGGTAGCACTGTCTGCTCTGAAGGCCTTTTTTTCACTCCAGATTTTTCCATCTCCCACCCAAATGGCTGATTCACATGAAGAGTACTTTAATGTACAAACATCGTCGACAAATGGAAATGTAATGAAGAAAAGGATGGGCACGATATCATTCAAATATATGATGCCTGGTTAAACAAGATGGCATTGCACATTTCACATATATTATGGCTGGCTAAAAGACATGAGACTGCATAATTCCCATATATGATATAGAAACTAAACAGGTGGCATTACAGAACATGTCTAAACTAAGCAGATGACAGATATGATGTCAAAAGTAGGCACTGCAAGGCAACATATGCATGATATGACTAACATCATCATGCCAAGGTAGAGCAAACACCTTGGGGGGTAAATAGGAGTGGTCAGCAGCGTCCGAATCCGCCTGAGAACAGATATCTTCCTCTGGATTATAATCTGGATAGGGGTGGGGAGGGTTTGCCATTGAACCCACCATGGAGCGATGTCTGCATGACATTGTATTGCCGCGCAAAACTCTTCTCTTTTTCTCTACATGTTCAGCATGACCGTGTACAATATCTGACATGCATACGAAAAAAATATGGTGAGATTATGTAAGGAGAGCATGCAGAAATTTAGAGTGATGGTAACAACTAGTGGATCGATGTTTTTCCATTGAACCAAAATAGCCCTAATGGATCGACGTGAATGTATAGTAATAATTGATGCAACAAGTGTACAACCTCTTTGCCGTAGCCGTGTTGACCTCAACATCATTGGGTTGGTCGCTGAAGCAGTTGAGGCAGAGGTGGCTATTGGAGGTGTGGAGGAAGATATGAGGAATCTGTAGATGGCGTCCAGGGCACTACTCTGTTGTGACAGATCGTTCTATTGTTGGAGCAGCTCCGGTGAGCCGTAAGACGTCAAGGCTGAAGCAGCACAAGACAGACATCGTCAATCTCAAGTGGGATTCTAATAGCATCTCCAATAGATGATGTAAAATGGATGTAAAATTAACATCACCAAAAACCACCTGACTACAACAGATGAGGTAAAAACTGTTGACTCTGAACTTAACTGTCGAAACTGAAATTTACTGTGGAATCTGAATGCTACTGTTGAAACTGAACGCAATGGTAGCAGAGAGGCACTTGACATGTAGTTTAGGGAGGGCTGCAGTTCATCTTCAACCTGCACCCCCCCTGAGCCGCCAGCCACCACCAGCCGAACCGCCGGCCACAGCGCCGCCTCGCCGCCCCGAAACAACTCGCCACCGCCGCCCCGGCCAGCCCTCTAGGCCCCCCGCCCCCGCCCTGAACCCTAAGATAGATAGTGGGGTACCTCTTCGGCGAGCCCCCTTCCCCGCTGCGGGTGGTTCTTCCTTAAATCCGGCGAGCCCCCCCAACCCCTGAAAATTGACTGACCCAAAAGTCGATTCAGTCAACTGAAGTGTGGCTTAATCGGAGCAGAGCAGCAGCACGAGCGAGGGGGAGAGCAGCAGCAGCAGCTGGGCGAGCGAGCGATCGAGCGAGAGCTGGAGCAGCAGCAGCAGATCCGGCTGGTATGGACGCCGCCGCCGAAGGGGCCTCGCACTGGGGGAGAGCCGCCATGGAGATGTCGCCCGCGGCGCCGGCTTCAAGGTAGCCGCTCCATGGGGGTGCGGAATGGAGCACCGTTGGCGCCAGGAGGTCGAGTTAAGGAGAAGGTGCGATGCGATGAGTGTACAACCTCTTTGGTGGCGCCGAGTAGGCCTCGGCTTTGTCCGAGGAGTCGGTGAGGATGCCGCGGTTCCGGTGGAGCAGGTTAAGGCGGCGCTGTGGGGATGGAGCAGCTGAGATAGACAAGGCGATCGTCGGAGCAGCTCCTTGGAGGTGGAGGACGGGGTGGCTGAACCGGCGGGACAGCGAGATGGACGGCGGATCCTCATCCGGGGAGGTGGACGAGGAACGTCGAGCTGTTGCGGTGGATGACGTCGTCGGGGAAGAGGCTCCGGCTGGGCAGTGGTGACGTGGCGGACGGAGGAGGATGGGGTTTCGTGGCTGGAGCGAAGAGGTTATGGCGGCCTGGGATTTTGAATGGCGAAAAGGGGGCGATGGGAGGGGGTGAAGCATGACTTAGGAACGCGCTTGTCCAAAATGTAGGGTGTGTTACAAAAGTACCCCCCACCGATTTGAACTAGCGGCCCTTTCGGCTCAGGGTTAGAAGGGGGATTTCGCGTGTTGAGATTTGGCAGCCGAAGGGAGTTTTCGCGCGCGTTGTAATTTCGGGATAGCAAGGCGCGGGTTGTGAAGGCGCCAGTTTTGGGAGCACGATATCTGAATTTTCAGGATATAACAAGACGCGGGTTGAATTTTAGGGACAAGCCTAACGTGTAGTAATATTGTACTTGTACGTACCAAATCAATTCGCACTTCCCTCAACCAAAAAGAAAACGAAAAAAATAAAACTATTCACACCACACAAAGAGAGAGTCTTGCCCCGTTTTACTATACAAATGCTATTCAAAGCTACTCCCTTCTTCCATCTATATAGGGCCTAATGTGTTTTTCGATGCTAACTTTGACCAAATATTAGAGCAATGATATATGACATGCAACTTACACAAAGCACACCGTTAAATTCGTCTGTGGAAGGTTCTTTCAATGATATAATTTTCACATTGTGCATGTCATGTACTATTAATCTTGTCAATAGTCAAAGGCGGTCTTAAAAATCTCATTACGCCCTATATAGATGGAAGGAGGGAGTATGAATCCATGTTATGTCCGATTAATTTTTTTGCTTGCTGTATAATGCATGTAACCTACTCATACCAACATTTTAGTGCATTCCAAATGTCTATACTACCGCTGCAATTCGAACTAAATTTGAATTCGTTTCTCTATTTCAATAAGAATCTGCAATCATGATTGTTGCCAACTTCAACCATCATAGTTTCCTTGCTATTCGCCAGATATAAATCAGACGACCTATAATGCAGGATGGCAGGCACACCATCATCAACAACTCCGTTTTTTATAAGAGTAGAGATAAAACATATTAAATGTAGTATACCATGTTCATAACCACACCATGTGTATCACCGTTATATATATTCACAGATCCGTCGGTTTGAAACAGTATGATAAATTCTTCAAATATCTGAATTTGCTTTTTATAATGAAGTATATATGATCTCTATTCGTATTTTACACCCATACAACCCTCTTATCTTTGTAGCTAGCGCTAACTTTCTCTTGTGCATGCACACGCCCGCATCCCTCTCACCCTCCCTCAGCATTCTCTAGCTCCATCGCGCAAATTCGTCTTTTCACTTTAGGTCGTTCACCCATGGTGTGTGTAGGCCCCCCAGCTCCTTCTTTATGGCACACATTGATTGATATGCCTCTCTAGCCAGGTGTGCCTAGCACAAACACAAGCTTCCCCTCTTCTCTTGTCACCGTCCATGCCTCACTCCCACCA
Organism: Triticum aestivum; assembly: GCF_018294505.1. Taxonomy (NCBI): domain Eukaryota; kingdom Viridiplantae; phylum Streptophyta; class Magnoliopsida; order Poales; family Poaceae; genus Triticum; species Triticum aestivum. Next base: position 470,896,602 of record NC_057794.1, read on the forward strand.
CTCTTTTCATCGTTCTCGTACTCGCACACTCCTCCCCCTCGATATAGTATACCTCTCGTACCACCTCCTACATGCATCCCTCTCTCTCTATCCTTCTCCTCGTCCTTCATTTGCTTCTAACACACACATGCATGTATACCGATCGATCTCCCAACATATACGTAGATCGACTTTAGCTCCCCCCCATCGATCGACGTACCTCACAAGTTATGTCTCTCCTTTCTCTTACAAAGGGAAATTGATCTTCCTATGTAGTTACGTCTGCTTACCACAGCCACATCGTCCCCCCTCATCATTCGTGCATGCCTCCTGACCCATCTCTCACACGCACGTGCACAGACAACAAGCAGCCATCTCCTCTCTTATTGATATTGCGGGCGTGCCCTCCGTTTTGTCTAGCAAGCCTATCCCACCATTTGTTAGAAGCAACTCCACTACCACCCCTCCAACACTCTAGCTCTGTCTCTCTCCCAACCTTATTCATCTCCTGCACATATGCATGGATGCCGATCGATCTCCCTTAATACATGAGGCAGATCGATCTCCTTAATACACGAGGTAGGCCTCTCTCCTCCTCCACACATATACAAGCCATTGTACCTCTATAGTTAATTGGGCCTCCCTCTTCCCCCACCACACACCGATAGTCAAGCGCTGCAGGTAGGTATCCATGCCACAGAGACAAACTGCACATGTCCCATCTCACGTTCCAGTAGGCCAACCACTCTATATCTTTGATGTGGGCACACAAAAATTCGATGTCACTCTTTATCGATCACGCACGCACACACACACATCATCCCTCTCTTCGATTCTATGGACACCTCAAGCCAATGATACCTCCACTCTCTTCTCGTGGATCGCCCCCTCTATATATATGTTATATCCAGGACTCTATTTCACACACATTGCATATGTTAAATTTTTTGATTAACCCCCCCACAAAAACTCTCAAGAACCCACACACTATATCTCTCTAGGTTTGTATCTCTCTCACCCAACCCCACACAGGTGGTGTATGTATACAAGAAGAGAATAGGTGCACCATGCACGTACTCATGCTTCGTGCCCAGCCACACCCGCGCGGGTACACGGTGGAGCTCATTTCTTTACGAAATGGCAGCCCACGTGCTAATTTGAACGCCTGTAGCGGTTGTTTACCTAGGGAGGTCATGTACCACGTGTGCACGAAACAAAGTTCGACTTGACGTGTTGCCGCGTTATTTTTAAATAAAGTTATAGCGCTCAATGGCACGTACACAGAATATAAAACGATTTTTATGGAGGAAAAGGTAGTCCGCTCTTCAGAGTATCTCACACAAGGCTCCGGTGGCCTCTCTTTCTCTCTCACCGTTGGTCACTGATCCGGCCGCATCCCGTCCGCCGGGGAAAGGGAGTGCGGTGGCCTCTCTCTCTGACCGTTGGTCACTGATCCGGCCGCATCCCGTCCGCCGGGGGAAAGGGAGTGCGGTGGCCTCTCTCTCACACCATTGGTCACTGATCCGGACGCATCCCGTCCGTCGGGGGAAGGGAGGAAGTGCATCGTTTCTCCGTTCGATGGTTTCGAGGTAGCACGTCCCGATCTGCGGTACAAGCCGTTCTCTCTGACCACGCTCTAGCGCGGCAGGGCCTACGCCACCTGCTCGCAGATTCCGCCCGCCGCTGCTCACCTAGTTACATTCCGACGACCTCCAGGTATCCCCTCCGGCCTTGCTCCACTGCCCGTTTTCCCACGTCGCTGCATGTGGATCTTCCATAGTTCTTTTCCCAAAACATCGCTCGTCCGGCGTACTTTCCATATTGCATTCTCGTCCTCACACTGTTTTAGACAAACACAACCGTGTTGTTATCTTCCCTTAGGACAAGGAATATGCTTCTTTTTTGTCGTCGCATGTGTCATCAACTGTTATTGGCTAGTAATTGTTTCCTTTCTACCTCTTTTTTGCAAACAGGGCTATCCATTTCACGCCGTTGCTATTGCGACCTTTTGGTGAACTACACAAATCACTTTTTTCTTAAGAGTGTTTTGTGCAGTTGTACTAAAATGTCACACGGGCGACATCTCTACATTTCAGTGCGACTGCACAAAGGGAGATTGGTTTTTCTCTATCCTCCTCATCCAACTCCGAGCCTAATCTTCTCCAACTAGTTAGTCTTAAGAGAGACTGCAAAGGTGACCGGCTTCTATTTGTATGTTTATTGTTTCATCAGCAGTCCTCTATTATCGTAATCACACTTGATATCTTTGGAACAGGGACGCTCAGCTCCATTTTAGTGGAACCGCACAAAATGATCGGAATGTTGCATGCTCTAGACAACTACTTTTTTTCCCAACATGCCTTGTTGATTTAGACAGAGCTGGGGGACGTTGCTGCCAATGAAAGCATGGATCAATTTTAATTTAACACCTTCTCACAACTTTGTCTTCAGTTGTGATGTAATTATTAGCTCTGATCTACTAATAATTGACATGCATTAGCAAGGAAGTTAGTTTTTTATTGTTTCCGAAAGATCATCGATGGCAAGACACGCGAAACAAAAGCTAAAAGCTCACACCATTGTACAATTTCATGTCGCTGGAAAATTATTTGTATAGTACGTCAATTATGTAAACAAATGATGGAAGCTTGATAGCATTGCCAGAAGCCTCTTCATCATCCGGGTCCATGTGCCATGCACAAAATTATACTCCTTTGTTCCTAAATATTTATCTTTTTACAAATTTCAAACGGGCATATTTTAGAGTGTAGATTCACTCATTTTGCTTCGTATGTGTACTCCCTCTGTTCCTAAATATTCTATTCGTCTTAACAGAGATTTCAACAAGTGACTACATACGGAGCAAAATGAGTGAATCTACACTCTAAAATATGCCTATATACATCCGTATGTGCCAGTCCATTTGAAATCTCTAAAAAGACAAATATTTGAGAGAGAGAGAGAGAGTAGTCACCCATTCAAATCTCTAGAAAGACAAATACTCCGGAGTATATTTAAGAACCGAGGGGGTAGTGCACAACCGCATGGGAGACTCAGCCCGGTCGTTGCACCGCATTAATAGTGAGTAATGAGCAGTCAAATCATAAGCCCCACCTTTCCCACTGTAAGTTTCTCTGAAGAAGCAACCATCAATACGCTCTTTTTTGAATCCGCTCATACTACTCCATCCGTCACTGTTTATACATCGCGCTTCAGAAAAAAGAAAAAAAATCTGTGGGACCAAGGCGACTAGCGATCAGCCTGAAAAATAGCATTGGTAGTTATAGCACGGCGTCTATTACTAGAGGGAATAATGCGTACACACATGCATGCAGTGCTTCCACCCTGGGTACACACATGCATGCACTCCGTAGTAGTACAGTACACAGAGAGAAAATTGTGGACTTGATTGCGATTACCACGCCCTAATTAATTGAGCATTATACCAAACGCGTCTAAAGTCTCTCTGGTGGTGGAAATGCATTGAGAGAAATACATCATAATGAAGCGCGCCCTGTAAACTGTGACAGAGGGTGGAGTAGTATGAAGGTGCAAAACCAAGTACTCGTACTACTGCACTTGGCTCTTCGCCCCTTTGTGAAGTCGAACAATGATGGTACTCCGCATGTTGGGTACTACAGTGTATGCCTCTGACAATCTGACACCGAATGGACTGATGCATGTCCACCGAGGGTAGCTTGCATTAGTCAAAAGGCGTAAGTGAGCTTCACCTTGTCCTGCAAGCTTCTCCTCGTTCTACGAGTTGACGGGACACACCAAAAAGTAGTGCTAGTCCATACTCCCTCCTTTCCGATTAATATGGCTTAATCTTTTTTGCGGGTAAATGAGAGAGATTTATTCATATATAAGCATTCTTAGGATGATCAGCCAAGACACTGGTCACTAGGAAGCGAGGTACCCCGCAAAAAAGAAGTAGGAAGCGAGGTGTTTCATCAAGCCAGCTCTCAGCCACATTCAAAGTGCAGCAAGCATGGTTTGCACGAAGATGCGCCGCAAGGTTTGCTGACCTGTTTACATGCTGAATAACAAAAAAGAGGAAATATTACTGAGCGCTACTATTTGTAACAGGATATGAGCCAGAATTAAGTGAGAATTGTGGCGAGTGTTCCATGCAATCAACTTTCATTATCACATGCGAGAACCCTCGAAGAGAACCAAATGTGTTGAAGATTGCTTCATCACATTTTAAAATTATAATAAGAGTGCAGACGCTCCTGCATCCGGTTCCTAGTACTAGTATAGTACGTACCTTTATGGACTATAGTAGTAGTACTAGTAAACTTTGCGCTTGGTTGTTCGGGAAGTCGAACAATAATAACACTAGTAGTATAGTGTATGCTTCTGGCAATCTGACACCAAATTAACTGTTGCACGTCCACCGCCTGAGCGAGGGAGAGCTTGCATTAGTCAAAAGTTTCTCCTTGTCCTGCGAGCCACTACACGCAAGCTTCTCCCGCCCTGCAACCTTCTCCTTGTTCATCAAGTTGACGGGACACAACAAAGTAATGCTAGTCCATGCTGCCTCCTCTCCGGTTAATATGGCTTAATTTCAAACGAGATAAATACACTGTTTGTCATTGTATATTTGTAAATATACTGTCAGTGGACTTCATAATATGCTCATTGCTCTCAATATATATATATTTTCCGGTGTTCATACGGTCACTAGCTCACCCTGACTGAGTATGTGTGTGCATGCACGTGTAGGTTGAGCACTTGAGCATGACCGTGTGTGTTCCGTCGTGTGCTCGGACATGCATGCATTAGGGCATCGCGCACGTTTTTGCGTCCATGTGTACGTGTGACTGTTGCATACACGTAGGGGGAGTACGTGTAGGGGCCACTAAGGAGCAGTCAAATCACACAGTAAGTTAGTCGGAAGAAGCAACCATCATTTCACTCTTGAATGACACGTACGCAATATAAAATGGTTGATATGGAGAGAGAAAGAAAACCACTATATATACACTAGCAGGAGCCTAAGCTACAAGCCTGCTTGCTTAGGTTGCTCTCTTCACAAGCATAGAACGACAGGCCTGATCCCGCAGCTGGGGGAAGGGAACAATGTTCTGCGTAGACGTGGTCGACATCGACGAGGGAGAAAACCCATAGTCGGTGCATCCCAATCGGGGGTCACTGCGGTATGGGCCGATGCCGCGTCCCAACCATCCTTCTAGCTACAGCCCGATGTCCCAAGTAGTCCATCTTCCTTTTGGAGCCGGCTTGCTCCACTGCCATAGCTCCATCTCCATGTCGATCTTTCTCTACTTCTACCGGCTTCTATTTGTGATGAGTTTATGTCTCATGAACTAGTGCCAGTACTATTATTCTAATCACACTTCTTCAATATATTTGCCATCAGGGATGCTCAGGTTGATTTTAGTGTAACTGCACAAAAGCATCGTATGATCCGAGGGTGCCAGCCGTCTTTCCTTCCCGACATGGAAAGTGCTATGGAACAAGAGGTACCAGAAGGTGGAGAACCAAAGAGTGTTGTTTCTATTGTTGCTGACATTCTCACTAAAGAATGTCCCTCTAGCACATTCCTTTGACAGGTTCTACCTGGCCAGGAAATTAAATCATGTTTAGTGACCCCATCAGTAGTTTTTCTATTGTACACGCTCTCACAACTTTTTTCTTTAGTTGTGAAGTAAATATTGGCTATGATCTGTGAATCATTGAGATGCTTCAGCATGCGTGTTAGTTTTCCTTTGTATTTGATGGAATGTTGTAACGGGGCAACCTTGGAATAGGAATGAAAATGGAGTGGAAAAGTTTCCGTTTTTCTGGAGAAAAAATGGAAACGGAGAGAAACCAACGTTTCGTTTCGTTGGATCGCGCCATCGAGCAAAACCAATGTTTAAATCACGTCTGTCGTGTTCGTGTCTCACCCTCCTCCACGGATCGACCCCACACGGTCGCTCGGCATGCCACTCACCGCAAACCAAGTAGTATACCATAATTTTCCCGCCTGCTTGTCGATGGATCGCGCCATGGAGTACTAGCACTACTGGAAGAGATTGACGAGTTGGGGGAGGACAGCTAGTTGTAGCACGGACACCCAAGAACTTACTACTGGAAGAGATCGCGCATGTTGTAGCTGGCTATTGCGACCTTTGAACGCGGAGCAGCTGCGTGCACCCGGAAGCAGCGCGGGCGACGCTCTCTCGGCCGGTGTGCTGCAATCAATGCCGGCGCCACTGAGAGGTCGCGTCCACTCGTGTCCGGGCATGAATGCGGCACTGACCGTTTCGGGCGGGAAGCACGCGCGGGTGATGAAGAGGGTTCGGGTTGGTCAGGACCGGCCGTGGCAGCGGTCCGGACGTGCGCAAACAAGAGATGTTGTACGTTAATATTTCTGCATATATAATTAACAACGTAAATAATGTGCCAGTTGGACAAATATGATTGGAGATGGAGATGGAAATGAAATTTTACGTAAACATGGATATGCATGTCTATGTCTATGTGTGTGTGCGCGACGACTCTCGCGACCTGGAAGCGGGGGCGTGTTTGTGATCGAGTTTTCTTTCTTGGTACGTTAGAAAATCGGTTTGTCTAATTCACATCTAGATGTTATTTAAGGATATCACATCTAAGCTCCCACAAGTATATAATGTAGCAACAAGAAACAAAAAAAACTAGGAAAAGACCACAAACAGAGTGGACATCAACTTATATGTGACATAACTATGTCACATCTAGATGTGTCCTAGACAGACCCTTAAAATATTGTCCACCGGTTTTCGTTTCTTTTTTCCAGGAACGCGCGCATTCTATTTAAAACCACTGCTATGGAGAGATTTTTTTACTCCATTATGGCCTCTAGTTTGATAGAGTTTCTCGCGTCTCGCTCTCTCACCCTCTCCATATCAAAACAAGATGACATTGTCCACTCTATCTCTCTCCTCACCGGTGGTCACAGATCCGGCCGAATCCCGTCCATTGTGGGAGGTGAGGAGGTGCACCATTGACGTTGTCTCCGTCGGCGACGGAGGAAGCCGATGCGCACCGTCATCTCGGAGCCGGCGCTGGCGCGGATGAAGATCCTCCATGCCCTTGTTCACTGCCGTCGTGTGGGAAGATCCCACCCGCCCGCCTAAACGACATCTCGCCCACCTGAGGTATAACTTCTTGTACTGGTCCAGCTCCCCAGGTCGCTGCGTGCAGGTTTTCTTCTATGCGACTACTCCCCAGCTCCCCATGCATAGTAGCCAGGGCTCGTCGGCTGGTCCAGCATCACCTACTAGTACTATTATAGAGGAAATGCTACTCAAAAAGTTGTCCTGATTTATGCCCCGGTGGAGGTATACATGTTGTTTTGGCAAAAAGTACATGGTGGTTGTGCGGTTATTGTCCATATGGTGGTAGTACTATCACTGGTTAAATGAAGAAATGCTTTTTTTTCTCGGGTATCCTGGTTTAGTTCCCATCAAGATAATTATGATGCTTCTGTTTGTTGGTGTACTTTTCATTAATTCTTATTGACAATTGAGATGTCGTTGCTAACCCTTTTTTATATTTTTGGAAACAGTGATGCGTGTCTCCATACCCGGGCATGTCTTCCTCAATTTTAGTGGAACTGCACAAAATTGGATGGCCATTGTTGTTCCGCCTCACTGTCCTCTGCCACGTGGTTATTCCTTCCTCAAGCTTGATTACTGAGAAGAAATAGACCACCGTGAGGATTTGTCGAACTTCTTAGGTGCCTCACCCAAACTTGATGCCAAATGGATGATGCATCACCACGATGACCTATCGATGCTCATGGTTGCACCTCATGGTTGCGTCGGCTGGTGAAGCTGATCTATTTTCAATGAAAAACAAGATGTCTTCCATCGGTGCTCTTTGCTTGTTACGCACAAAGATGATATCCTTCGTCAGTTCACCTTGGTTGCATTGGAGACGCAGTCGTCTTTCACATTGGTGCAATTTTCGCTAGGGTTTTACGACAGGTGGGCCCAAAATGTGGCTGGCTCACCTGTCATACATTCAAAAGTAGGTGCAGTGAAGGCACTGGAGCTCAGTCTATACTACAGTAGTATATATATAAGCGGGAGCCTCAGCGCTTGTTCGCTAGGGTTTGCACTCTCCACACGCTCGCCGCACTACATATATGTTACTCCCTCCGTTCCGAATTACTTGTCTTAGATTTGTCTAGATACGGAGGTATCTAGCACTAAAATGAGTCTAGATACATTTGCTAGGGTTTGCTATATTCACAGTCTCTCACCCTCTCTTCACCAGATCTAAACAAGATTGCGTTGGCCTCTTGTCTCTCTCTCCCCCCTCATAGCTGGTGAAGGAGGCGTCCGTATCCTGTCGCACCGGGAAGGGGAGGAGGTGCAACGTTCACTCTATCGGCTTCGGCGAGGGAGGCAATCCAATGCCGGCTGCGCTATTCTCTTTCACCCAGCGCCTGTGCGGGAGGGCCACCGACCCCTTCTTCCTCGCCGTCGTACTTAGTGTGGGAAGATCCGGCCTCCCGCCGCACGCCTTGCCACATCCTGACGACCCTAAGGTATAAGTTTCTTTGAAACCGTCGTTGCTCTAGCTGCATGTGGATCTTTTTCAATCTGTAGTCGAATCTAGGTCTTGGTTCAAAGAGGAAAGAAGGGTGCGGTGGGCTGGAGCAAGAATCTAGGACGTGGTTCAATGAGGAAAGGAGGGGCGGAAAGTAGTATAGACTGGCTATCCAGCCGTTTTGTAGGTCGAAAAGGGAAAAAGGGGGTAACCCAGTACACACATCTATAAGGAACCAATCTCTTTGTTGAAAAGGGAAAGAAACTGGGGGTCGGGTAGTTTGTGCACGACTAGATTTTCTGCCCTCACATAGGAAGAAGGTTCAAAGAGAACAAATATGGGACCATCGCATATATGCTGCTTCGCTACATACTCTGCATCACCCATTTATACGTGTGGACGCACATGGTGCTGGCATGTCCCATGCAGCTATTTTGCTGTTGTTAATCTCAGAATTAACTACTGATATGTTTTAAAAAGAATTTCTCTGTTAATATGAATCAATGCAACCGTTTTAGAAGTGCTACTGTCCTATACTTTGTTTTCCATCAAGATAAGGTAGATGCTTCTTTTTGTGGCCACATGTTTCATCCACCTTTATTGGCCAGTAATTGTTTTCTTTTTCGCCTCTTAAAACAGGGATATCTATTCAACTTGTTGCTATAGAAAACTTAAATGTCACACCGGCAACTTTGCTTGATTTCAGTGCAACTACACAAAACTTGATTGGATTTCCTATTCGTGTTGGTAGATTCGTATTTTATGTTGGCCGTCTCATGAAAGGTCAGTACAGGCCTTCATCCACATGATTGTGCAGTGTGCTTTGAGATGCGGTGCTACTTGTATTGGTACTGTTTTAAATAAATAATGAATTGAAGCTATTGCATTGCTGTCTTTTCCCATTAAGTAGTGAACAAAAATGGGACCAACCCAGACATGATGCTTGTTGCTTTGTTACAACAAATTCGGCATCACCCCCTTTATAAGCCAGTAATTGATGCCACTCTCAGAATTAACTACTGAATCTTATTTCAAAATTGCAACACTTGTTAGGGATTGGCGGGATTACCATTTTTGTGGCCGCATGTTTCATCCTCCTTTATTAGCCAGTAATTGATTCCTTTTTTGCCTCTGTTTATACAGGGATATCTATTCAACTTGTTGCTATTGTGACATTTTGCTTCGCTACGCGAAACACTTTGCTTGATTTCAGTGCAACTGCACAAAACGAGATTGGATTTCCTATTCGTGATGGCAGATTCGTACATGATCTTGTGTGCATCATGACAGGTTGGTACTTGCCTTCATCCACATGATCGTGCAGTGTGTTTTGAGATGTTGTGCTACTTGTATTGGTACTGTTTTAAATAAATGATGAATTGAAGCTATTGTATTGCTGGTTTTTCCCATTAAGTAGTGAACAAAAATGGGACCAACCCAGACATGATGCTTGTTGCTTTGTTACAACAAATTCAGCATCACCCCCTTTATAAGCTTTGTCGTTCTTTATACATGTTGAAACAAGGCATTGTTAAGATAATGTCTGAGTCAATATGAATGAATCACACTGATGGAGAATTGCTACTCTCCAGCTTTGTTTCCCATTAAGATAAAGTAGATCAGTAGATGCTTTTCTCCTGGGAGTACAAGTCATCAACCGTTATTTCTTAGTAATTGTTTCCCTTATACCTATTGTTGCTTACAGGGATATCAAAATTAAAGCTCGGTTTTATTCCGACTTCGATTTTAGTTGAACTGCACAATAGGAGCCAATGTGTAAGGCAAACTGCTGCATTACTGGGTCTAGTTGGTCGTTCCACTTTGCAGAAAGAAGCAGTCACTGTTTGCACTACATTACAGAAGGAATGACCGAGAAGCTTTACAGAGTATTATTAGACACCGGTGACATGACTAGTCTGCAGAGACCATTGGCAATTTAACAATATGTGGAGTGCCCTGGGCAAAAAGTGCCCAAACAAGTATAAAAGCTACGACAGGACTCTACGATCATAGGCATTACATATTTTGAATGGGAAAAGCTTGTCAAAGTTTAATCATTGATGTTAGCAAGAAGACGTTAGTTTAATATATTGGAATTGGAAAACCTTGTCAAAATTTGCTCATTGATGTTAGCCAGAAGACATGCATTTGATATTTTTGAGTGGGACGCCCTTGCGGTGAGCAGCGTCGAGTGTTTTTTCCGATTCCTGTGTTCAGTTTAGAAGTAAATAGTTACTCTGCTGAGATATTCCTGTGTTAAGAGTTTGTTCTGAATATTGTCTATGTAATGCCAGGCCTTGTGTTTGATTGCAAAGTTGAGCTTGGAATGTTGTGGCATGCGGCATCACGAGCTGTTCACCGTGCCTCCTGAGAATAATGCTTCGTATTGTTTTGCATGTTGATCTAATGCCAGTGATTTGCTTGTTAAGAAGATCATCCTCTTCTGTTGTTTCCTTGCTTAATAAGTTCATCGTCTGATCTTTCGTTCATAGCCTATACGACAAGTCGGGTAGGTTAGACGTGAAACCATATGATCTTCCGACCAACTCATGATATTAGGCCGTGATTGGATCATCGTTTTCCAACCAAAACCGCTTGTAAAACTGACGCTTGTAAATTAAAGCAGATGGTCTCGGGCGAAGGCGCTTGGTTGGTCGATTTCGACTAGTAAAATATCGGAAGTACTTGACACACGATAAAAACGTTGAACGACACTCGGACGATTGCTAATCCAGCTGTTAGCTGCTGTTTCAGCCTTGCCCATGGATGGCATCATACGCATGCCGTGCATGTATCGTCTAGTAATGTCGTCCATATAGTAGTGCTCGTAAAATATACAATGGTCTCTCAAATTACACGCGTAACCCACCGATTTTACTTACAGACCTCAGGCCCTCGGTTTCATTACGCCTATATTTTACGCGTTGTTTTCGATGACGAGTAAATTACACTTGTATGTTAATACAGGTTTGAAATAAACCAGAGCTCCCAAGCGCGGCCTTACCGTTCCATGCCGTCTCAGTTTCTCGAAGGTGCTCATAGGTGTCCGATGATCCTGGCTTCCTGAATGAGTAGCGGGCGCTGTATCAGACCATCTGTAGGGCCCGCGAGGCCCTCTCCATTGTCCTTCGAGTTGTTGCGCTTGCTGTGGCGCCGAGCATTGTTGACATCGTCAACGAACATGAGGATTCAGGAGATGACTTTATTTTGACTGGATGACACTAGGGACCCACTAGGTCCATAGCCATACGTACGCAAGTGCCTCCTTATTATGTACAACTATATATTTTTTGCTTTCTCCTAGTTTCATGACATCACGGTCCCACACCATTGTCAACCTATGTAGTAAATATAAACGAGAGAATTGCACAAGGTGCGGCCGACAGCTGGGACCAAGCAGCTCGAGCAATATTTGTGTTTTTGAGGCGTGAGCACTGCAGAGTTTTTCTTGGCGATGATTTCGTTGTTGTTCAGAGGAGAGCAGGGTATTAACTGGGCGGGCTGTGGCCCGTCTAGACCAGGCCAGATATCCAGCCCACATACTAATTTTTTCAAAATGAAAATGGCTAACCCAGTTATACGTCTTTTTGAGGAATACCCAGGCAAGGTCAACTTGTTATTCTCCGCCCCGCTGGGCTGCAAATCTTTCCTCGGAGGGATGCATTAGGCTTAACAGGAAAATGGGCTTTAAAAATAATAAATGGGATGTAATTATAAAAAACTGGGCAGTAACTATAAAAAATGCACCAAACACGAAATTAGTTTACAAAATATTATTTATGGATTTTGAAAATCTTAAATTTTCATTGTTGCGCGCGCAATGTTTCGTTGGATTTTTACGTAATACAAATTTATATTTAATCTGACTAGAAATTTCGGGATAAAAATATTTTGGAGCCCATCAAAATGTGGGAAATTTTATTGAATTCTGTCTTAAACGGTTGGTTGAAATTAATAATCATTGTCCTAGCTAGAAAATGGGTTGTACTTTTAACAAACTGTAAATGGGTTGTTGTAAATTCCATTAGAATTCCAAAATGGGTTGTACATTCTTACAAAATGCAAATGGGCTATAAGTTCTCTGCCACACACTTGTGGGCCTACTAAGTGATGCGTCCCCTAAAAAAATAAGTTGACGCGTATGCAAGGCTTTGCCAACTTATTATAGTCAACACACGGTTCTAGCAGCAGTGGCCGTTGGATGTCTATCCAACGGATGTCGTGCTTCTTCTTCAATCTTGGATATTCTTAGCTTCGGCCGCCCAAAAAATGATTCCTCCCCCTGACATCTGAGGCGCACCGTTTTGGAGGCTGACCTGTGGGCCTACTAAGTTGGAGCGTACCAAGGGCTTTCTCAACTTAGTCAAAATAAACATTTCTAGCTTCAGTGACTGCACGATGTCCATCCAACGGCCGTAGTGCTTCTTCAACCTCTGGTCTTCTTGGTCCAGCCGCCCAAAGCAGCGCCGGTCGTGCCGCCTGCTCCTGCCTCCCGTGGCCGGCTGTGTTGCCGCGGAGGCCTCACCGCTCCCATAATACTCCCACCGCTGGCCAGGCCATCCCTCCACTCACCCACACCCCCTGTTATTCTGCGGCGACGACAGCCTCACACCACAGCTGAACCAGTGAACCCTTGTACTCCTCTCTGCGCGGGCTTCCACAGCTGCGTCTTCCCCGGCTCCGCATCGTCCCCTTCCTAGGCCTCGCCGTCGTCCAGACCACCGCCCTGGTGCTCTTGGCGCGGCGTGGTCAACGTGGTCAATGACCGACTTCCATCAGAAGAGTACTATACGTGGAGAGGCTGACAGCTGGGTCCAGGCGGCCGCAAGGAAGTGCCTCCTTATTACGCGCAAAATAATTATTCCTCCACCTTACAGCAGGGACCCACCGGACGGGCCACCTTATTTCACAAAAAAAACGTTTCCCGCCTGATTGCTCGGACCCACCGAACGGGCCAGCGTATTTCATGTAAAAACGTTCCCCCCCCACTGTCAGCTAGGACCCACAGGAAGTGCCTCCTTATTACGCACAAAAAACTGAATACCCCCTGCTAGCTGGGACCCACCATGGTGGGAGGCTGACTTGTGGGCCTACTAAGTTGACTGGGATGGGGGCCTTTGTGAACTGTAGTCAATATGAACGATTCTAGCTCCAGTGACCGTACGATGTCCATCCAACGGTCGTAGTGCTTCTTCAACCTCTGGTCTTCTTGCTCCAGCCGCCCAAAGCAGCGCCGGTCGTGCCGCATGCTCCTGCCTCCCGTGGCCGGCTGTGCTACCGCGGAGGCCTCACCACCCCTACTATTCCCACCGCTGGCCAGGCCCTGCCGCGACGGCAGCCTCACACCGCGGCCGAACCAGTGAACCGTCATACTCCTCTTCGCACGGGCTTCCACTGCCGCGTCTTCCCCGGCTCCCTGTCGTCCCCTTCCTAGGCCTCGCCGTCGTCCACCGCCCTGGTGCTCTCGGCGTGGCATGGTCAACGTGGTCAAGGAACGAGTTCCATCGGACGTGGACTGTACATGGAGAGGATGACAGCTGGGTCCACGACCGCAGCAAGGAAGTGCCTCCTTATTACGTGCAAAATAATTATTCCTCCACCTGACAGCGGGGACCCACCGGACGGGCCACCGTATTTTGTGAAAAAAACGTTTCCCCCTGACTGTTGGGACCCACCAGCTACACCTTCGCATGCAAGGAAGTGCGTCCGGGCAAAAAAACAAAACGATTCACCCCCCTGACTGCTGGGACCCACCAGCTACATACTCGCACGCAAGGAAGTGCCTGACAGTCGGGACCCACCTGGTTGAAGCGTACGTAGTGTTGTCATTCTGGTCGCGAACATGTACGTACATATATACTGGTCGATGTAGAGGCGCACACGTGTCGTAGTAGAGGCGCGCACGTAGCATGTACACGTACGTACAATGGTCAGGGTGCAAGAAATAAAATACGGCCACATATGTGTACATACAGGCGGGGTCTCGAACGCCTACTCGCGCATACGTACAGCGAGGGCTCGTGTACATCGCTGGATCGGAACGGAGAAACAGCGTCGTCGTCGTGTTCATGGGGAGGCAACGGAATGCGTTGTGTTCACGGGGAGGCAACGGAATGCGTCGTGTTCATCGGGAGGGCTTGGATGGAACAGGCAATGGAAACGAGGCCTGACGTACAGCAGAACGGAGGAAACGGCCTTGTGTTCGACCGGCCACGTTCGAAACGGGATCCTGTTGATCGGGAGGGGTCCGACGTACCGCCAAACAGAGGAAACGGACCTCCTACGGTCGAAACGGGAGTCCTGTTCATCAGGAGGGGTGTGGCGTACCACAAAACGGAGGAAACGGACTTGTGTTGGAGCGCTATGGTCGAAACGGGGGTCCTGTTCATTAGGAGGGGTGTGGCGTACCGCAAAATGGGACTCCACAGGATACAGTTCATCTCCACCATCGACCCCCTCCAGCCTCCATGAGCTACTGTTCATCCACCGTCGACCTCCTCCAGCCTCCACCTGCGACTGTTCATCCACGGGCTCCTGTTCATCCAACCTCCACCGCGCGCTACTCCACCGGCTACTGTTCATCCAGCCCTCTCCACGGGCTCCTATTCAACCACCTCTCCATGGGCTACTGTTCATCCTGCCCTCCACCATCTACTGTTCATCCTGCCCTCCACGGGCTGGTCCTGTTCATCCAGCCCTCCACGGGGTCCTGTTCATCCAGCCCCAACCGGCTCGATCGATCGGGGTCCTGTTCATCCAAAGGCAACACCACGGTGTCCCGTTCATCCA
>NC_057794.1:470912182-471032356 GCF_018294505.1 Triticum aestivum
CATCGATCGACTTCAGTTAGCAGCAGTAGCGAAGGAATCACTCGATCGGGTTCAGTTAACAGCCATCGATCGATCGCTCGGGTTCAGTAACGCGTAGCCTATAGTGCAATGGCTCGGGTTCAGTTAGAGCCCAATGCCTCGCTCGGGTTCAGTTAGAGCCAACGCCTCGCACACACGCGCGTACGTGTACAAGAGAAACGCGCATCGCTCGGCCCCCCAACCTCCCACCGTAACTGGGAACTCCCCAAAATTTTCCTCGCCCTCGCTTCTACCACGGTTTTTTCCGTTATGGACGGCCCAAAGAATGTCATGCAGCTGCGTCTTCGGTCCGCCCAGGACGAAAAGCCCATTTTCTGTCACGATTTTTTGTCATAGAAGTAGGAGCCCACCACATCTATGATGATACCGGGTTTTGTCACAACTATCGTCATAGAAGTGTCATATTTATGACAGAAAAAAATTCGTTCGGCCCAAAATGTCACGGATGTGTCTTTTTTTGTAGTCATTGTTGGATGAAGCGGCCCGGACCGACATTACGCGTACGCTTATGCGAGACTGGTTTTACCACCGTGCTTTGCACACAGGTGACTAGCAGGTGTCAGTTTCTCCAACTTTAGTTGAACCGAGTGTGGCTATGCCCGGTCCTTGAGAAGGTTAAAACAACACTAACTTGACAAACTATCATTGTGGTTTTGATGCGTAGGTAAGAACGGTTCTTGCTCAGCCCATAGCAGCCACGTAAAACTTGCAACAACAAAGTAGAGGACGTCTAACTTGTTTTTGCAGGGCATGTTGTGATGTGATATGGTCAAGACGTGATGAGACATAAGTTGTTGTATAAGATGATCATGTTTTGTTGAAGTTATTGGCAACTGGCAGAAGCCTTATGGTTGTCTCTTTATTGCATAAGATGCAAGCGCCAAATAATTGCTTTACTTTATCGCTATGCAATAGCAATAGTTGCAAGAGCAATAGTTGGCGAGACGACCATGTGACGACACATTGATATAGATCAAGATGATGGAGATCATGGTGTCATGCCGGTGATGATGGAAATCATGACGATGCTTTGGAGATGGAGATCAAAGGCACAAGATGATGATGGCCATATCATGTCACATATTTTGATTGCACGTGATGTTTATCTTTTATACATCTTATTTTGCTTAGTTTGATGGTAGCATTATAAGATGATCTCTCACTAAATTTCAAGATAAAAGTGTTCTCCCTGAGTATGCACCGTTGCCAAAGTTCGTCATGCCCAGACACCACGTGATGATCGGGTGTGATAAGCTCTACGTCCATCTACAATGGGTGCAAGCCAGTTTTGCACACGTAGCATACTCAGGTTAAACTTGACGAGCCTAGCATATGCAGATATGGCCTCGGAACACTGAGACCGAAAGGTCGAGCGTGAATCATATAGTAGATATGATCAACATAGTGATGTTCACCATTGAAAACTACCCCATTTCACGTGATGATCGGTTATGGTTTAGTTGATATGGATCACGTGATCACTTACAGGATTAGAGGGATGTCTATCTAAGTGGGAGTTCTTAAGTAATATGATTAATTGAACTTAAATTTATCATGAACTTAGTCCTGGTAGTATTAGCATATCTATGTTGTAGATTAATAGCTCGCGTTTAGCTCCCCTGTTTTATTTTTGATATGTTCCTAGAGAAAACTAAGTTGAAAGATGTTAGTAGCAATGATGCGGATTGGATCCGTGATCTGAGGTTTATCCTCATTGCTGCACAGAAGAATTATGTCCTTGATGCACCACTAGGTGACAAACCTATTGCAGGAGCAGATGCAGATGTTATGAACATTTGGCTAGCTCAATATGATGACTACTTGATAGTTTAGTGCACCATGCTTAAACAGCTAAGAATCGGGACTTCAAAGACATTTTGAACGTCATGGACCATATGAGATGTTCCAGGAGTTGAAATTAATATTTCAAGCAAATACCCGAGTTGAGAGATATGAAGTCTCCAACAAGTTCTATAGCTAAAAGATGGAGGAGAATAGCTCAAGCAGTGAGCATGTGCTCAAATTGTCTGGGTACTACAATCGCTTGAATCAAGTGGGAGTTAATCTTCCAGATAAAATAGTGATTGACATAATTCTCTAGTCACCATCACCAACTTAGTAGAACTTCGTGATGAACTGTAGTATGCAAGGGATGGCGTAAATGATTCCCGAGGTTTTCATGATGATGAAATCGATGTAGGTAGAAATCAAGAAAGAGCATCAAGTGTTGATGATTAACAAGACCACTAGTTTCAAGAAAAGGGCAAAGGGAAAGAAAGGGAATTTCAATAAGAACGGCAAGCAAGTTGCTGCTCAAGTGAAGAAGCCCAAGTCTGGACCTAAGCCTGAGACTAAGTGCTTCTACTGCAAAGGGACTGGTCACTGGAAGCGGAAATGCCCTGAATATTTAGTGGATAAGAAGGATGGCAAAGTGAACAAGAGTATATTTGATCTACATGTTATTGATGTGTACCTTACTAGTATTTATAGTAGTCCCTGGGTATTTGATACTTGTTCGTTTGCTAAAAATTAGTAACTCGAAACAAGAGTTACAGAATAAATAGAGACTAGTTAAGGGTGAAGTGACGATGTGTGTTGGAAGTGGTTCCAAGATTGATATGATCATCATCGTACACTCCCTATACTTTCGGGATTAGTGTTTAACCTAAATAAATGTTATTTGGCGTTTGCGTTGAGCATGAATATGATTTGATCATGTTTATTGCAATACGATTATTCATTTAAAATCAGAGAATAATTGTTGTTCTGTTTACATGAATAAAACCTTCTATGGTTATACACCCAATGAAATTGGTTTGTTGAATCTCGATCGTAGTGATACACATATTCATAATATTGAAGCCAAAAGATGAAAGTTAATAATGATAGTGCAACTTATTTGTGGCGCTGCCGTTTGGGTCATATTGGTATAAAGCACATGAAAAAACTCCATGCTGATGGACTTTTGGAATCACTTGTATGAATCAGTTGATGCTTGCGAACCATGCCTCATGGGTAAGATGACTAAGACTCCGTTCTCCAGAACAATGGATCAAGCAACAAACTTGTTGGAAATAATACATATTGATGTATGCAGTCTAATGGGTGTTGATGCTCACGGCGGGTATCGTTATTTTCTGACCATCACAGATGATTTGAGCAGATATGGGTATATCTACATGATGAAACATAAGTCTGAAACATTTGAAAAGTTCAAAGAATTTCAGAGTGAAGTGGAAAATCATCGTAACAAGAAAATAAAGTTTCTACGATGTGATCGCAGAGACAAATATTTGAGTCACGAGTTTGGTCTTCAATTAAAACAATGTGGAATAGTTTCACAAAATCGTGCCACCTGGAACACCACAGCATAATGGTTGGTCCGAATGTCATAACTGTACTATTATTGGATATAGTGCAATCTATGATGTCTCTTACTGATTTACTGCTATCGTTTTGGGCTTATGCATTAGAGACAGCTGCATTCACATTAAAAAGGGGCACCATCTAAATCTGTTGAGACGACACCGTATGAACTGTGGTTGTTGGGGAACGTAGTAATTTCAAAAAAATTCCTACGCACACGCAAGATCATGGTGATGCACAGCAACAAGAGGGGAGAGTGTTGTCCACGTACCCTCGTAGACCGAAAGCGGAAGCGTTAGCACAACGCGGTTGATGTAGTCGTACGTCTTCACGACCCGACCGATAAAAGTACCGAACGTACGGCACCTCCGAGGTCAGCACACATTCAGTCCAATGACGTCCCTCGAACTCCGATCTAGCCGAGTGTTGAGGGAGAGTTTCGTTAGCATGATGGCGTGGTGACGATGTTGATGTTCTACTGACGCAGGGCTTCGCCTAAGCACCGCTACAGTATTATCAAGGTGGACTATGGTGGAGGGGAGCACCGCACACGGCTAAAAGATCAACTTGATCAATTGTTGTGTCTATGGGGTGCCCCCTATCCCCATATATAAAGGAGCAAGGGGGGTGCGGCCGGCCAGGGAGAGGGCGCGCCAGGAGGAGTCCTACACCCATCGGGAGTAGGACTCCCCCTTTTCCTAGTTGGAATAGGATTCAGGAGGGGGAAAGAGGGAGAGAAGGAAAGGGGGGTGTCGCCCCCCTCTCCTTGTCCTATTCGGACTAGGGGGAGGGGCGTGCGGCCCAGCCCTGGCCGCCTCTCCTCTTCTCCGTAAAGGGCCACTAAGGCCCATTTACCTCCCGGTACTCCGGTAAAATCCCGATTTCACCCGGAACACTTCCGATATCCAAACATAGGCTTCCAATATATCAATCTTCATATCTCGACCATTTCAAGACTCCTCGTCATGTCTGTGATCACATCCGGGACTCCGAACAACCTTCGGTACATCAAAACATATAAACTCATAATATAACTGTCATCGTAACGCTAAGCGTGCGGACCCTACGGGTTCGAGAACTATGTAGCCATGAGCAAGACACGTCTCCGGTCAATAGCCAATAGCGGAACCTGGATGCTCATATTGGCTCCTACATATTCTACGAAGATCTTTATCGGTCAAACTGCATAACAACATACGTTGTTCCCTTTGTCATCGGTATGTTACTTGCCCGAGATTCGATCGTCGGTATCTCAATACCTTGTTCAATCTCGTTACCGACAAGTCTCTTTACTCGTTCTGCAATACATCATCCCGCAACTAACTCATTAGTTGCAATGCTTGCAAGGCTTAAGTGATGTGCATTACTGAGAGGGCCCAGAGATACCTCTCCGACAATCAAAGTGACAAATCCTAATCTCGAAATACGCCAACCCAACAAGTACCTTTGGAGACACTTGTAGAGCACCTTCATAATCACCCAGTTACGTTGTGACGTTTGCTAGCACACAAAGTATTCCTCCGGTAAACGGGGGTTGCATAATTTCATAGTCATAGGAATATGTATAAGTCATGAAGAAAGCAATAGCAACATACTAAACGATCGGGTGCTAAGCTAACGGAATGGGTCATGTCAATCACATCATTCCCCTAATGATGTGACCCCATTAATCAAATGACAACTCATGTCTATGGTTAGGATACATAACCATCTTTGATCAACGAGCTAGTCAAGTAGAGGCATACTGGTGACAATCTGTTTGTCTATGTATTCACACATGTATTATGTTTCCGGTTAATACAATTCTAGCATGAATAATAAGCATTTATGATGATATAAGGAAATAAATAATAACTTTATTATTGCCTCTAGGGCATATTTCCTCTAGTCTCCCACTTGCACTAGAGTCAATAATCTAGATTACATAGTAATGATTCTAACACCCATGGAGCCTTGGTGCTGATCATATTTTGCTCATGGAAGATGCTTAGTCAACGGGTCTGCAACATTCAGATCCATATGTATCTTGCAAATTTCTATGTCTCCCACCTGGACTAAATCCCAGATGGAATTAAAGCGTCTCTTGATGTGCTTGGTTCTCTTGTGAAATCTGGATTCCTTTGCCAAGGCAATTGCACGAGTATTGTCACAAAAGATTTTCATTGGACCCAATGCACTAGGTATGACACCTAGATCGGATATGAACTCCTTCATCCAGACTCCTTCATTTGCTGCTTCCGAAGCAGCTATGTACTTCGCATCACATGTACATCCCGCCACAACGCTTTGTTTAGAACTACACCAACTGACAGCTCCACCGTTCAATGTAAACACGTATCCAGTTTGCGATTTAGAAACGTCCGGATCAGTGTCAAAGATTGCATCAACGTAACCGTTTACGATGAGCTCTTTGTCACCTCCATATACGAGAAACATATCCTTAGTCATTTTCAGGTATTTCAGGATGTTCTTGACCGCTGTCCAGTGATCCACTCCTGGATTACTTCTGTACCTCCCTGCTAGACTTCTAGCAAGGCACACATCAGGTCTGGTACACAGCATTGCATACATGATAGAGCCTATGGCTGAAGCATAGGGAACATCTTTCATTTTCTCTCTATCTTCTGCAGTGGTTGGGCATTGACTCTTACTCAACTTCACACCTTGTAACACAGGCAAGAACCCTTTCTTTGCTTGATCCATTTTAAACTTCTTCAAAACTTTGTCAAGGTATGTGCTTTGTGAAAGTCTAATTAAGCGTCTTGATCTATCTCTATAGATCTTGATGCCCAATATATAAGCATCTTCACCGAGGTCTTTCATTGAAAAACTCTTATTCAAGTATGCCTTTATGCTATCCAGAAATTCTATATCATTTCGAATCAACAATATGTCATCCACATATAATATTAGAAATGCTACAGAGCTCCCACTCACCTTTTTGGAAATACAGGCTTCTCCAAAAGTCTGTACAAAACCAAATGCTTTGATCACACTATCAAAGCGTTTATTCCAACTCCGAGAGGCTTGCACCAGTCCATAAATGGATCGCTGGAGCTTGCACACTTTGTTAGCTCCCTTTGGATCGACAAAACCTTCCGGTTGCATCATATACAACTCTTCTTCCAGAAATCCATTTAGGAATGCAATTTTGACATCCATTTGCCAAATTTCATAGTCATAAAATGCGGTAATTTCTAAAATGATTTGAACAGACTTAAGCATCGCTACGGGTGAGAAAGTCTCATCGTAGTCAATCCCTTGAACTTGTCGAAAACCTTTCGCAACAAGTAGAGCTTTGTAGGCAGTAACATTACCATCAGCGTCAGTCTTCTTCTTGAAGATCCATTTATTCTCAATTGCTTGCCGATCATCGGGCAAGTCAACCAAAGTCCACACTTTGTTCTCATACATGGATCCCATCCCAGATTTCATGGCCTCAAGCCATTTTGCGGAATCTGGGCTCACCATCGCTTCTTCATAGTTCGTAGGTTCATCATGATCTAGTAGCATGACTTCCAGAACAGGATTACCGTAACACTCTGGTGCGGATCTTACTCTGGTTGATCTACGAGGTTTAGTAGTAACTTTATCTGAAGTTCCATGATCACCATCATTAACTTCCTCACTAATTGGTGTAGGCGTCACAAAAACCGGTTTCTGTGATGAACTACTTTCCAATAGAGGAGCATGTACAGTTACCTCATCAAGTTCCACTTTCCTCCCACTCACTTCTTTCGAGAGAAACTCCTTCTCTAGAAAGGATCCATTCTTAGCAACGAATGTCTTGCCTTTGGATCTGTGATAGAAGGTGTACCCAACAATTTCCTTTGGGTATCCTATGAAGACACATTTCTCTGATTTGGGTTCGAGCTTATCAGGTTGAAGTTTTTTCACATAAGCATCGCAGCCCCAAACTTTCAGAAACGACAACTTTGGTTTCTTTCCAGACCACCGTTCATAAGGCGTCATCTCAATAGATTTCGATGGTGCCCTATTTAACGTGAATGTGTCTGTCTCTAAAGCATGACCCCAAAATGATAGCGGTCAATCCATAAGAGACATCATCGATCGCTAGTAAAGTACGATTACGACGTTCGGACACACCATTATGTTGTGGTGTTCCGGGTGGCGTGAGTTGGGAAACTATTCCGCATTGTTTCAAATGTAGACCAAACTCATAACTCAAATATTCTCCTCCACGATCAGATCATAGAAACTTTATTTTCTTGTTACGATGGTTTTCAACTTCACTTTGAAATTCTTTGAACTTTTCAAATGTTTCAGACTTATGTTTCATTAAGTAGATATACCCATATCTGCTTAAATCATCTGTGAAAGTGAGAAAATAACGATATCCGCCACGAGCCTCAACATTTATCGGACCACATACGTCTATATGTATGATTTCCAAAAAATCTGTTGCTCTCTCCATAGTTCCGGAGAACGGCATTTTAGTCATATTACCCATGAGGCACGGTTCACAAGTACCAAGTGATTCATAATCAAGTGGTTCCAAAAGTCCATCAGTATGGAGTTCTTCATGCGCTTTACACCGATATGACCTAAACAGCAGTGCCACAAATAAGTTGCACTATCATTATCAACTCTGCATCTTTTGGCTTCAACATTATGAATATGTGTATCACTACTATCGAGATTCATCAAAAACAGTCCACTCTTTAAGGGTGCATGACCATAAAAGATATTACTCATATAAATAGAACAACCATTATTTTCTGATTTAAATGAATAACCATCTCGCATCAAACAAGATCCTGATATAATGTTCATGCTCAACGGTAGCACCAAATAACAATTATTTAGATCTAATACTAACCCTGAAGGTAGATGTAGAGGTAGCGTGCCGACCGCGATCACATTGACTTTGGAACCATTTCCCACGCGCATCGTCACCTCGTCCTTTGCCAGTGTTCGCTTAATCCGTAGTCCCTGTTTCGAGTTGCAAATATTAGCAACAAAACCAGTATCAAATACTCAGGTGCTACTGCGAGCTCTAGTAAGGTACACATCAATAACATGTATATCACATATACCTTTGTTCACTTTGCCATCCTTCTTATCCGCCAAATACTTGGGGCAGTTCCGCTTCCAGTGACCAGTCTGCTTGTAGTAGAAGCACCCAGTCTCAGGCTTAGGTCCAAACTTGGGTTTCTTCTCCTAAGCAGCAACTTGCTTGCTGTTCTTCTTGAAGTTCCCCTTCGTCTTTCCTTTGCCCTTCTTGAAACTGGTGGTCTTACTGACCATCAACACTTGATGCTCCTTTTTGATTTCTACCTCCGCTGCCGTTAGTATTGCGAAGAGCTCGGGAATTGTCTTATCCATCCCTTGCATATTATAGTTCATCACGAAGCTCTTGTAGCTTGGTGGCAGTGATTGAAGAACTTTGTCAATGACACTATCAACTGGAAGATTAACTCCCAGCTGAGTCCAGTGATTATGGTACCCAGACATTCTGAGTATATGTTCACTGACAGAACTATTCTCCTCCATCTTGCGGCTGTAGAACTTATTGGAGACTTCATATCTCTCAATCCGGGAATTTTCTTGAAATATTAGCTTCAACTCCTGGAACATCTCATATGATCCATGACATTCAAAACGTCGTTGAAGTCCCGGTTCTAAGCCGTAAAGCATGGCACATTGAACTATCGAGTAGTCATCAGCTTTGCTCTGCCAGACGATCTTAACATCGTCAGTTGCATCAGCAGTAGGCCTGGCACTCAGCGGTGCTTTGTAACATCCCAAAATTCTAAATTTTGGAGTGTTATATTAAATAAATAACTTTGATTATTTGTTTGATTGTGAGTGATTGATTGTGTGAAACCGAGTGGAATTTGAAACTTTTTGAAAAGTTGAATGAGAGGGAATGAAATGACTTTCCCAGACTTTCACTTTGCATTTTTGATTCTCAACAAATTCAAATTTTGTTTCACCACAAAACCCTAGAGTGAAGAAAATATGACTTCTTCCATTTAAAATGAAAAGGATTTTGAAAAGATTTGAATTCCTTTTGGATATATTTCAAATTCAGAAGATTTATGCAACTCAATGATTTTGATGAGAGAAGATAAAATGACTTCTTCAAATTATATGAAATAGAGTTGGAAGTGGTTTGAAATTCAAATTCAAAACCATTTAGGAGTCATTTGACTTTTAATCAAATTATTTTTCTCCTCAAATTAAATAAATGGAAATATGGGTAAAATGATTCCCTTCAATGGAAAATTAGGAGAAAATAAATTTGAAATCATGTTGGTATTTTACAAATGATTTTTGTTGGGTTTTAATGCAATAGTAGCACTATTTGGTTTATTATTATTATTTTTGAATTTTATTTGTAGATGAAAATATGTTCATCTTTTAGGATTTCTTTTTATGAACATTTTGATATATATGTACTATATAAAAATACTATAGGTTTTTCTATATTTAGTTTTTTCCCTCTCCGCTTTAATTCAAAAAAAAAAGAAAAGAAAAAGCCCTAGCGTGCGGCTAGGCCAACAGGCCCAGCAACGCCGCAGCCCACCAGCGCGCCCAAGCCTGCCAGCCCAGCTCCGCACCAGACGCCCGGAGCCCCTTCGCCTCGGTCGCCCGCTCCCCTCTCGCTCGCCCTAGTGTCGCTGACCGCAGGGCCCCACTGCCCGATCGCTCTCGCCCGCGACCTTCTTCCTCCCCACGCCAGAACGACGCCGCCGCCGTCGAATCCCGGATTCCTCGGGATCCTCTCCTCGATCCGCCCTCCTCCAAGCACCCTCCCCTATATATTGTCATCTCCCTCGGCCGATTCCGCCCCAAAGCCCCCTCCAAGAAACCCCGCCTCCTTGTCAATTGCTCGCCGGAGCCGAGCGCCCCCCGCCGCGCCATTGCCGCCCCACCGAGATACTCCGACCCCCTCGCCGCCTCCCGAGACCACCTCCGCACTCCCCTCTCTCATCCGCACCTCCCCGTGCGCTCGCGCGAGCCCGAAACTCATCGGAGCGCCGCCATCGTCGACGCCCGAACGCCACCGCCGCCTCGACCTCACCGCCGACCGTCTCCGACCACCTCCACCGGCGCCACGACCACCGTTGGACTCATCATCGTCTGCTTCATCTCCCTGGCCACCCCACTGACGCCGAAGATCACTGGAGCGCCACCACCATCGTCGCCCGACGCACTCACCATCGACCACCACCGCGGTGCGCTCTCTCTCCCTCCTCATCCGTCCGATCTAGGTTATACGGTCGTGATTAGATTAGGTCGAACAGTTAGTTTTTTTTACTAGATCGGTTTAGCTTCAGTTTATTTACGGTTTAGATCTAAGCGGTTTAGCCAATCGGTCTTTCTCTTTTGGCCATTTCGGTTATTTTCCGCCCGAGCGCTGTTTAGTTTCAGCTCGCACACCCCGTAGCGCCCGTTAGTTTTTTTTTGTTATTTTCATTTCTGTTTTAAAAACAGAATAGTTCTGATTTTATATTGCTTATAACTTTTATGTTTTAGATCCAAATTGATTGATTCTTTTAGCATTAGATTCAAAATTTGTTGAAGTTTCTGTTTGTACCATTGGATTTGAAATTTGAGTAGTTTAAAATTGAATTTGATGAAATTTATCCAAATCACTATTTTGGCTGTATCTTTAGTTTTATCAAATATTTTTGATTGATTCTTTTGCTACTATTTTATTATGGTTTTGTCTATCCAGTAGCTTATAGTTATTTATTTTTAGTTTATTCTAAACTAGGTTTATTGCAGAAACGGTACTGTTTTGCTTATGTAGTTGTTTTAGTTATATAATTAGTGCTTTTAATTATTTTTAGTTAATTATTTTTGTAAATTTTTTTATATGTTGTCATTGATTCTGTTATTTAGGAGTAAATTAGTTTGATAATTATTTTAGTATTGTTTACTATTGTTTTGGTGTTTTGCTAGTTGTTATAGTTGTTCTGGTGATAACTAGTCAGTTACAATAGTTTTCATACTAGTTCTTTTTGCTAGTAATTGCTTTAGTAAATTACTTTTTGTTGTTTCATTAGAATTATATTTTCTATGCTGTAGAAAAGTTATTAGAGTAATCTAGTTTTAATAAGAAAGTATTGGTTGTTATTGTGTGAGTTGGTTTCTCCCTTGTTGTCGTGAAGTTTTCTTTGGAATTCTATATGGTTTTCCTTAACTTCATTATTGTTTTATTTATGAATTTTTGATTGTTATTTTGATTGCTAGTATTGTTTGCTAGAATTATTGCTTATGTGAGTATAATGTCTGACTATATAGATTTTCTTGGAGTGATGAATAGTTCATCAAAGATTTCCGATAGCATTATTATCTTCATCAAGTAATACCAGGCAAGTTCACTTTGACCATGTTTTTCATACCTATGTTTTATTTGTATGTAGTAGCACCCTTTTAATAATCCCTCCAGTAGTGATATAGATTTCTTGTAGTTGAGTAGAATGCATGAGGTAGGAACCCATCTCCCTGTTATCAAGCCCGGGACGTTATATAGTTTTAATGCTACGCTATAGTAGACGGGGTTTGGTATGAGTGCATGAGAGTGGTGTGAAGAAGGAGGACTCTACATCAATGGCGACAACTTCATGATGGCATCGACAAGGACTGCATCTTCAGGACTCCTCAAGATTTCGAGACTCGAGACAAGAATTCAATACACACCACTGGGTGAAGGACGGTTAACGGGCACTCTGGAGGAACCAGTGGATGGTCGGGATGCATGGAGAAGCGCCATGGCATCTTGAGGAAAGCTTCACCCAGAATCAAAGAGACGGAAGAATACTTCATGCCCGGAAGCTTACCTATGCAACCGCAAGTCACTATGGGCTCTGGCTTGGTTGACCTTAGTGGTGACTCTGGCTGGGACGGTGCTAGCAGATGTAGAACTATGGTAGGATTGGATGAGCACCGGACAGTGGTCAGGGGAACTCTTTGAAAGACCATGTTTCGGTCGTCTTGTTCTCAAACACCGTGAAGTGCGAGAACGAAAAAAGAGGGATCGAATCTTGCGGGTAAAGTGTGCAAACCTCCGCAGAGGGTTTAAACCTAATCGATTAGCTGTGTCCCCGGTTACGGACAATTTGAGCCTCTGGACTTGGATCTATCTCGGAACTCTCAACACTGGACTGATAATTTAATTGTGGGCAACTTATGGTGATTTGGGTATGAGACATCGGTTGGCGGAACCATGTCATGACAGAAAACTCCGTAGTACAGACTCCTGATATTCCTTTGTTGTAGGGAAAAAACCAGCTTTTACGCAAAAAACATCACACACAGAGCCACAAAGCCATATTGCATATAGAATAGTTTTATCATCTGCTTTCCTCATATTGTGATCTTGCCGGTACATTCAATGTACTGACCTACACGGCTGCAACGTCTCATGTTGCAGATATGTTCCTTCCGACGAGTAAGAGTACGGTACAGGGTTACGGTCTACACTCAACCTGTCGATGGCGTTGATGGGACTCCACACCCGATTATTTGTTTCCGCTCAGACTTATGAGGTACCTATCAGTTTTACGTTATTTATACATCTGATTGCACTTTGATATATACATTGATGTACTGTGTGTGCCAGCATACCGATCCAGGGATGGCACAGTTACACAGAGGCTTGACCGTCCGAGGTCGGGTCGCTACATGCTTCTAGGACGTAATTCTTCTGGGCAGCAATGAGGATAATCCTCAAGTTACGTACCCAGTCCGTGTAATTGCTACCATCATCTTTCAACTTTGCTTTCTCAAGGAACGCATTAAAATTAAATGGAACAACAGCACATGCCATCTATCTACAATTAAACATAGACAAGCAAGATACTGTCAGGTACTGAGTTCATGATAAATTTAAGTTCAATTAATCATATTACTTAAGAACTCCCACTTAGAAAGACATCCCTCTAATCTTCTAAGTGATCACATGATCCAAATCAACTAAACCATAACCGATCATCACGTGAAATGGAGTAGTTTTCAATGGTGAACATCACTATGTTGATCATATCTACTATATGATTCACGCTCGACCTTTCAGTCTCAGTGTTCCGAGGCCATATCTGCATATGCTAGGCTCGTCAAGTTTAACCTGAGTATTCTGCGTGTGCAAAACTGGCTTGTACTCGTTGTAGATGGACGTAGAGCTTATCACACCCGATCATCACGTGGTGTCTGGGCACGACGAACTTTGGCAATGGTGCATACTCAGGGAGAACACTTTCTATCTTGAAATTTAGTGAGAGATCATCTTATAATGCTACCATCAATCAAAGCAAGATAAGAGGCATAAAAGATAAACATCACATCCAATCAATATAAGTGATATGATATGGCCATCATCATCTTGTGCTTGTGATCTCCATCTCTGAAGCACCGTCATGATCACCATCGTCACCGGCGCGACACCTTGATCTCCATCGTAGCATCATTGTCGTCTCGCCAAACTTATGCTTCCATGACTATCGCTACAGTTTGGTGATAAAGTAAAGCATTACAGGGCGATTGCATTGCATACAATAAAGCGACAACCATATGGCTCCTTCCGGTTGCCGATAACTCAGTTACAAAACATGAGCATCGCATACAATAAAATTTAGCATCATGTCTTGACCATATCACATCACAACATGCCCTGCAAAAACAAGTTAGACGTCCTCTACTTTGTTATTGCAAGTTTTATGTGGCTGCTACGGGCTTAGCAAGAACAGTTCTTGCCTACGCATCAAAACCACAACGATAGTTTGTCAAGTTGGTGTTGTTTTAACCTTCACAAGGACCGGGTGTAGCCACACTTGGTTCAACTAAAGTTGGAGAAACTGACACCCGCCAGCCACCTTTGTGCAAATCACGTCGGTAGAACCAGTCTCGCGTAAGCGTACGCGTAATGTCGGTCCGGGCCGCTTCATCCAACAATACTGCCGAACCAAAGTATGACATGCTGGTAAGCAGTATGACTTATATTGCCCACAACTCACTTGTGTTCTACTCGTGCATATGACATCTACGCATAAAACCTGGCTCGGATGCCACTGTTGGGGAATGTAGTAATTTCAAAAAAATTCCTACGCACACGCAAGATCATGGTGATGCACAACAACAAGAGGGGAGAGTGTTGTCCACGTACCCTCGTAGACCGAAAGAGGAAGCGTTAGCACAACGCGGTTGATGTAGTAGTACGTCTTCACGATCCGACCGATCAAGTACCGAACGTACGGCACCTCCGAGTTTAGCACACATTCAGTCCGATGACGTCCCTCGAACTCTGATCCAGCCGAGTGTTGAGGGAGAGTTTCGTCAGCACGACGGCGTGGTGACGATGTTGATGTTCTACCGACGCAGGGCTTCGCCTAAGCACCGCTACATATTATCAAGGTGGACTATGGTGGAGGGGGGCACCGCACATGGCTAAAATATATACTTGATAAATTGTTGTGTCTATGGGGTGCCCCGTGCCCCTGTATATAAAGGAGCAAGGGGGGTGCGGCCGGCCAGGGAGAGGGCGCGCCAAGAGGAGTCCTACTCCCACCGGGAGTAGGACTCCCCCCTTTTCCTAGTTGGAATAGGATTCGGGAGGGGGAAAGAGGAGGGAGAGAAGGAAAGGGGGGGGCACCGCCCCCCTCTCCTTGTCCTATCCGGACTAGGGGGGGGAGGGGCGCGCGGCCCAGCCCTGGCCGCCTCTCCTCTTCTCCGTAAAGGCCCTCTAAGGCCCATTTACCTCCCTGTACTCCGGAAAAATCCTGATTTCACCCGGAACACTTCCGATATCCAAACATAGGATTCCAATATATCAATCTTCATGTCTCGACCATTTCGAGACTCCTCGTCATGTCCGTGATCACATCCGGAACTCCGAACAACCTTTGGTACATCAAAACATATAAACTCATAATATAATTGTCATCATAATGTTAAGCATGCGGACCCTACGGGTTCGAGAACTATGTAGACATGACCGAGACACGTCTTCGGTCAATAGCCAATAGCGGAACCTAGATGCTCATATTGGCTCCTACATATTCTATGAAGATCTTTATCGGTCAAACCGCATAACAACATACATTGTTCCCTTTGTCATCGGTATGTTACTTGCCCGAGATTCGATCGTCGGTATCTCAGTACCTAGTTCAATCTTGTTATCAGCAAGTCTCTTTACTCGTTCTGTAATACATCATCCCGCAACTAACTCATTAGTTGTAATGCTTGCAAGGCTTAAGTGATGTGCATTACCGAGAGGGCCCAGAGATACCTCTCCGACAATCGAAGTGACAAATCCTAATCTCGAAATACGCCAACCCAACAAGTACCTTTGGAGACACCTGTAGAGAACCTTTATAATCACCCAATTACGTTGTGACGTTTGGTAGCACAAAAAGTATTCCTCCGGTCAACGGGGGTTGCATAATCTCATAGTCACAGGAACATGTATAAGTCATGAAGAAAGCAATAGCAACATACTAAACGATCGGGTGCTAAGCTAACGGAATGGGTCATGTCAATCACATCATTCTCCTAATGATGTGACCCCGTTAATCAAATGACAACTCATGTCTATGGTTAGGAAACATAACCATCTTTGATCAACGAGATAGTCAAGTAGAGGCATACTAGTGGCAATCTGTTTGTCTATGTATTCACACATGTATTATGTTTCCAGTTAATACAATTCTAGCATGAATAATAAAAAATTATCATGATATAAGGAAATAAATAATAACTTTATTATTGCCTCTAGGGCATATTTCCTTCAGTGGTTTAGCAAGAAACCTAAGCTGTCGTTTCTTAAAGTTTGGGGTTGCAATGCTTATGTGAAAATTTTTCATCTTGATAAGCTCAAACCCAAGTCGGAGAAGTGCATCTTCATAGGATACCAAAAAGTAACTGTTGGGTACACCTTCTATCAGATATCTGAAGGCAAGATATTTGTTGTTGAGAATGGATCCTTTCTAGAGAAGGAGTTTCTCTCCAAAGAAGTGAGTGGGAGGAAAGTAGAACTTGATGAGGTAACTGTACCTGCTCCCTTATTGGAATGTAGTTCATCACAGAAATCTGTTTCTGTGACTCCTACACCAATTAGTGAGGAAGCTAATGATGATGATCATGTAACTTCATATCAAGTTACTACCGAACCTCGTAGGTCAACCAGAGTGAGGTTCGCACCAGAGTGGTACGGTAATCCTGTTCTAGAGGTCATGTTAATTGACCATGACGAACCTACGAACTATGAGGAAGCGATGATGAGCCCAGATTCCGCGAGATGGCTTGAGGCCATGAAATCTGAGATGGGATCCATGTATGAGAATAGAGTGTGGACTTTGGTTGACTTGCCCGTTGATCAGCAAGCCATAGAAAATAAATGGATCTTCAAGAGGAAGACGGATGCTGATAGTAGTGTTACTATCTACAGAGCTAGACTTGTTGAAAAAGGTTTTTGACAAAGTTCAAGGTATTGACTGTGATGAGATTTTCTCACTCGTAGCGATGCTTAAATCTGTCCGAATCATGTTAGCAAATTGCCACATTTTATGAAATCTGGCAAATGGATGTCAAAACTGCATTCCTTAATGGATTTCGTAAAGAAGAGTTGTATATGATGCAACCAGAAGGTTTTGTCGGTCCTAAAGATGCTAACAAAATGTGCAAGCTCCAGCGATCCATCTATGAACTGGTGCAAGCATCTCAGATCTGGAATATATGATTTGATAAGTTGATCAAAGTATATAGTTTTATACAGACTTGCAGTGAAGCCTGTATTTACAAGAAAGTGAGTGGGAGCACTACAGCATTTCTAATAAGTATATGTGAATGACATATTGTTGACCGGAAATAATGTAGAATTTTTCTGGAAAGCATAAAGGTGTATATGAAAGGATTTTTTCAAATAAAGACCTCGGTGAAGCTGCTTACATATTGAGCATCAAGATCTATAGACATAGATCAAAACGCTTGATAAGTTTTTCAATTAGTACATACCTTGACAAGATTTTGAAGTAGTTCAAAATGGAATAGTCTAAGAAGGAGTTCTAGCTTGTGTTGTAGTGTGTGAAATTGAGTAAGACTCAAAGCCCGACCACGGCAGAAGATAGAAAGAGAATGAAAGTCATTCCCTATGCCTCAGCCATAGTTTCTATAAAGTATGCCATGATGTGTACCAGATCTATTGTATACCCTACACTGTGTTTAGCAAGGGAGTACAGTAATGATCTAGGAGTAGATCACTGGACATCGGTCAAAATTATCCTTAGTGGAATAAGGATATGTTTCTCGATCAGAGGCAGAGCTAGCATGGGGCTACGCCTAGGGCTAAACTAGCTTGAGTGATGCACATTAGTGATTTTTTGTATTTTGTAAGAAGCATTTACCAAGACTAGTGTCACTCGGCCTAGGGCTATAGCCCCATTTGCCCCAGCCTTATCTCCGCCTCTGTTCTCAATTATAGAGGTGACAAAAGGTTCATCATAAAGGGTTACGTTGATGCAAATTTTGACACTGATCCAGATGACTCTACGTCTCAATCTGGATACATTTTGGAAGTGGGAGCAATTAGCTAGAGTAGCACAGTGCAGAGCATTGTTGACATAGAAATTTGCAAAATACATACGGATCTTAATGTGGCAGACTCATAAACTAAACTTCTCTCACAACCAAAACATGATCACACCTTAGTACTCTTTGGGTGTTAATCACATAGCAATGTGAACAAGATTGTTGACTCTAGTAAACTCTTTGGGTGTTGGTCACATGATGATGCGAACTATGGGTGTTAATCACATGGTGATGTGAACTATTGGTGTTAAATCACATGGCGATGTGAACTAGATTATTGACTCTAGTGCAAGTGGGAGACTGAAGGAAATGTGCCCTAGAGGCAATAATAAAGTTATTATTTATTTCCTTATATCATGATAAATGTTTATTATTCATGCTAGAATTGTATTAACCAGAAACATGATACATGTGTGAATACATAAACAAACAGAGTGTCACTAGTATGCCTCTACTTGACTAGCTCGTTGATCAAAGATGGTTATGTTTCCTAACCATAGACATGAGTTGTCATTTGATTAACAGGATCACATCATTAGGAGAATGATGTGATTGACTTGACCCATTTCGTTAGCTTAGCGCTTGATCGTTTAGTTTGTTGCTATTGCTTTCTTCATGACTTATACATGTTGCTATGACTATGAGATTATGCAACTCCCGTTTACCAGAGGAACACTTTGTGTGCTACCAAACGTCACAACGTAACTGGGTGATTATAAAGGTGCTCTACAGGTGTCTCCGAAGGTACTTGTTGGGTTGGCGTATTTTGAGATTTGGATTTGTCACTCCGATTGTCGGAGAGGTATCTCTGGGCCCACTCGGTAATACACATTGCTACGTCTTAAGCTTGCGTTGGTTTTCCCCGAAGAGGAAGGGATGATGCAGCAGAGTAGCGTAAGTATTTCCCTAAGTTTTTGAGAACCAAGGTATCAATCCAGTAGGAGGCCACGCTCAAGTCCCTCGTACCTGCACAAAACGATAGCTACTCGCAACCAACGCGATTAGGGGTTGTCAATACCTTCACGATCACTTACGAGAGTGAGATCTGATAGATATAATATTTTTGGTATTTTTGGTATAAAGATGCAAAGTAAAAAGTAAAGGCAAAGTAAAAAAGCAAAGCAAGATTAAAGTGATGGAGATTGATATGATGAGAATAGACCCGGGGGCCATAGGTTTCACTAGTGGCTTCTCTCAGGAGCATAAGTATTCTACGGTGGGTGAACAAATTACTGTTGAGCAATTGACAGAATTGAGCATAGTTATGAGAATATCTAGGCATGATCATGTATATAGGCATCACGTCCGTGACAAGTAGACCGAAACGATTCTGCATCTACTACTATTACTCCACTCATCGACCGCTATCCAGCATGCATCTAGAGTATTAAGTTAAAAAAAGAGTAACGCCTTAAGCAAGATGACATGATGTAGAGAGATAAATTCATGCAATATGAAATAAACCCCATCTTGTTATCCTCGATGGCAACGATACAATACGTGCCTTGCTGCCCCTTCTGTCACTGGGAAAGGACACCGTAAGATCGAACCCAAAGCTAAGCACTTCTCCCATGGCAAGAACTACCAATCTAGTTGGCCAAACCAAATGGATAATTCAAAGAGACTTGCAAAGATAACCAATCATACATAAAAGAATTCAGAGAAGATTCAAATATTATTCATAGATAGACTTGATCGTAAACCCACAATTCATCGGTCTCAACAAACACACCACAAAAAGAAGATTACATCGAATAGATCTCCACAAGAGAGGGGGAGAACTTTGTATTGAGATCCAAAAAGAGAGAAGAAGCCATCTAGCTACTAACTATGGAACCGAAGGTCTGAGGTAAAGTACTCACACTTCATCGGAGAGGCTATGATGATGTAGAAGCCCTCCGTGATGACAGCCCTGTTTCGGCGGAGCTCCGAAACAGGCCCCAAGATGGGATCTCGTGGATAAAGAAAGTTGCGGCAGTGGAATTAGGTTTTTTGGCTCCGTCTCTGATCGTTTGGGGGTACGTAGGTATATATAGGAGGAAGGAGTACGTCTGTGGAGCTCCGAGGGGCCCACGAGGCAAGGGGCGCGCCCTGGGGGGGCACGCCCCCCACCCTCATGACGCCTCTTTGACTCCTTGGAGTAGGGTCCAAGTCTCCTGGATCACGTTCGGTGAGAAATCACGTTCCCGAAGGTTTTATTCCGTTTGGACTCCTTTGATAATCCGTTTCTTCAAAACACTGAAATAGGCAAAAAAGACAACAATTCTGGGCTGGGCCTCCGGTTAATAGGTTAGTCGCAAAATAATATAAAAGTGGATAATAAAGCCCAATATAGTCCAAAACTGTAGATAATATAGCATGGAGCAATCAAAAATTATAGATACGTTGGAGACATATCCGGCATCCCCAAGCTTAATTCCTGCTCGTCCTCGAGTAGGTAAATGATAAAAAGAGAATTTTTGATGCGGAGTGCTACTTGGCATAATTTCAATGCAAATCTTCTTAATTGTGATATGAATATTCAGATTCAAATGATTCAAGACAAAAGTTTATATTGACATAAAAATAATAATACTTCGAGCATACTAACAAAGCAATTATGTCTTCTCAAAATAACATGGCCAAAGAAAGTTATCCCTACAAAATCATATAGTCTGGCTATGCTCTATCTTCACCACACAAAGTATTTAAATCATGCACAACCCCGATGACAAGCCAAGCAATTGTTTCATACTCTAACTTTTTCAAAACTTTTTCAATCTTCACGCAATACATGAGCATGAGCCATGGATATAACACTATAGGTGGAATCGAATGGTGGTTGTGGAGAAGACAAAAAGGAGGGGAAGATAGTCTCACATCAACTAGGCGTATTAACGGGCTATGGAGATGCCCATCAATAGATATCAATGTGAGTGAATAGGGATTGCCATGCAACGGATGCACTAGAGCTATAAGTATATGAAAGCTCAAAAAGATACTAAGTGGGTGTGCATCCAACTTGCTTGCTCATGAAGACCTAGGGCAATTTGAGGAAGCCCATCATTGGAATATACAAGCCAAATTCTATAATGTAAAATTCCCACTAGCATATGAAAGTGATAACATGAGAGACTCTCTACTATGAAGATCATGGTGCTACTTTGAAGCACAAGTGTGGCAAAAGGATAGTAGCATTGCCCCTTTTTATCTATTTTCTCCTTTTTTGGGCCTTTTTTTTCTCTGGCCTTTCTCTTTTTTTGGGGGGGCAATGCTCTATTAAATGATGATCATCACACTTCTATTTATTTACAACTCAATGATTACAACTCGATTCTAAAACAAAGTATGACTCTATATGGATGCCTCAGGCGGTGTACCGGGATATGCAATGAATCAAGAATGACAAGTATGAAAAAATTATGAACGGTGGCTTTGCCACAAATACTATGTCAACTACATGATCATGCTAGGCAATATGACAATGATGAATGTGTCATGATGAACTAGATGGTGGAAAGTTGCATGGCAATATATCTCGGAATGGCTATGGAAATGCCATAATAGGTAGGTATGGTGGCTGTTTTGAGGAAGGTATATGGTAGGTGTATGATACCGGCGAAAGGTGCGCGGTATTAGAGAGGCTAGCAAAGGTGGAAGGGTGAGAGTGTGTATGATCCATGGACTCAACATTAGTCATAAAGAACTCATATACTTATTGCAAAAATCTAGAAGTTATCAAAGCAAAGTATTACGCGCATGCTCCTAGGGGGATAGATTGGTAGGAAAAGACCATCGCTCGTCCCCGACCGCCACTCATAAGGAAGGCAATCAATAACTAA
Source organism: Triticum aestivum (assembly GCF_018294505.1). Taxonomy (NCBI): domain Eukaryota; kingdom Viridiplantae; phylum Streptophyta; class Magnoliopsida; order Poales; family Poaceae; genus Triticum; species Triticum aestivum. Next base: position 470,933,962 of record NC_057794.1, read on the forward strand.
ATCATGCTCCGACTTCATCACATAACAGTTCACCATGCGTGCATGCTACGGGAATCACAAACTTTAACACAAGTATTCTTTAAATTCACAACTACTCAACTAGCATGACTTTAATATTATCACCTCCATATCTCAAAACAATTATCATGCTTCAATCTTTTCTTAGTATTCAACACACTCAAAAGAAAGTTTCACAAATCTTGAATACCAAGCATATTACTATTAAGCAAATTACCATGCTATTAAGAGACTCTCAAAATAATTTAAGTGAAGCATGAGAGATCAATAGTTTCTTTAAAACAAATCCACCACCATGCTCTAAAAGATCTAAGTGAAGCACATAGAGCAAAATTATAACGCTCAAAAGATATAAGTGAAGCACATAGAGCAAAACTACTTAGCTCAAAAGATATAAGTGAAGTACATAGAGTATTCTATCAAATTTTAATTCATGTATGGCTCTCTAAAAAGGTGTGTATAGCAAGGATGATTGTGGCATACTAAGACACAAAGACACAAATAATACAAGACGCTCCAAGCAAAACACATATCATGTTGGTGAATAAAAATATAGCTCCAAGTAAATTACCGATGGAAGTGGACGAAAGAGGGGATGCCTTCCGGGGCATCCCCAAGCTTTGACATTTTGGTGTCCTTAGATTATCTTGGGGGTGCCATGGTAATTCCAAAGCTTAGGCTCTTGCCACTCCTTGTTCCATAATCCATCAAAAGAATTCACCCAAAACTTGAAAACTTCACAACACAAAACTTAAAGTAGAAAACTCGTGAGCTCCGTTAGCGAAAGAAAACAAAAGACCACTTCAAGGTACTGTAATGAACTCATTCTTTATTTATATTGGTGTTAAACCTACTGTATTACAACTTATCTATGGATTATAAACTATTTTACTAACCATAGATTCATCAAAATAAGCAAACAACACACGAAAAACAGAATCTGACAAAAACAGAACAGTCTGCAGTAATCTGTAGATAGCACAAGATCTGGAACCCGAAAAATTCTAAAATAAATTGGTGGACGTGAGGAATTTATCTATTAATCATCTGAAAAAAGAATTAACTAAATAGCACTCTTCAAATAAAAATGACAGCAGTTCTCGTGTGCGTTAAAGTTTCTGTTTTTTACGCAAGTTCAACAAGACTTTCCCCAAGTCTTCCCAATGGTTCTACTTGGCACAAACACTAATTAAACACAAAAACACAACCAAAACATAGGCTAAATAATTTATTTATTACTAAGCAGGAGCAAAAAGCAAGGAATAAAAATAAAATTGGGTTACCTCCCAACAAGCACTCTCGTTTAACGCCCCTAGCTAGGCATAAAAGCGAGGATAGATCTAGGTATTGCCATCTTTGGTAGGCAATCCATAAGTGGCTCTCATGATAGTTTCATATGATAATTTTATTTTCTTTCTTGGAAAGTGTTCCATGCCCTTTTTTAATGGAAATTGAAATCTAATATTCCCTTCCTTCGTATCAATAATCGCACCAACCGTTCTAAGGAAAGGTCTACCAAGAATAATAGGGCAAGAAGGATTGCAATCTATATCAAGAACAATGAAATCTACAGGCACATAATTCCTATTTGCAACAATAAGAACATCATTAATCCTTCCCATAGGTTTCTTAATAGTAGAATCCGCAAGATGCAAGTTTAGAGAGCAATCTTCAAAATTACGGAAATCTAGCAAACCACACAAGGTCTTGGGAATAGTAGAGACACTAGCACCCAAATCACACAAAGCATAAAACTCATGATCTTTAATTTTAATTTTAATAGTTGGTTCCCAATCATCATAGAGTTTTCTAGGGATAGAAACTTTCAACTCAAGTTTTTCTTCATAAGATTGCATCAAGGCATCAACAATATGTTCGGTGAAGGCTTTATTTTGACTATAAGCATGTGGAGAATTTAGCACGGATTGCAACAAGGAAATACAATCAATTAAAGAGCAATTTTCATAATTAAATTCCTTGAAATCCAATATAGTAGGTTTAGCAACATCTAGATTTGTATTTCTTTCAATCCTCTTTCATCAATCTCATCATAAAGATCTAAATACTACGAATTTTTAGAACGCCTTCTAGGTAAAGGAAGATCATATTCAGTTTCATCAAGATTCATATTGCAAAACAAAGATTTAATAGGTGACACATCAATAACTTTTAGATCTTCATCTTGATTTTCATAGGAATTGGAAGAACATGCTTTAATAAAGGCATCTTTAGAGGCACGCATCCTAGCGGTTCTTTCCTTGCACTCATCAATAGAAATTCTCATGGCTTTGAGTGACTCATTTATATCATGCTTAGGAGGAATAGATCTAATCTTTAAAGAAACAGTCTCAAGAGAAATTCTATCAACGTTTCTAGCCAAATCATCAACTTTAAGCAATTTCTCTTCAAGGAAAGCATTAAAATTCTTTTGTGAATTCATAAACTCTTTAACACTATTCTCAAATTCAGAGGGCATCTTATTATAATTTCCATAAGAGTTGTTGTAGGAATTCCCATAATTATTAGAAGGATTACTAGGATATGGCCTAGGATTAAAATTCCCTCTATAAGCGTTGTTACCAAAATTATTCCTACCAACAAAATTCACATCCATAGATTCATTGTTATTCTCAATCAAAGTAGACAAAGGCATATCATTAGGATCAGAAGAAACACTCTTAGTAGCAAATAATTTCATAAGTTCATCCATCTTTCCACTCAAAACATTGATTTCTTCTATTGCATGCACTTTTTTATTAGAAGATCTTTCAGTATGCCATTGAGAATAATTAACCATAATATTATCTAGGAGTTTAGTAGCATCTCCTAAAGTGATTTCCATAAAAGTGCCTCCCGCGGCCGAATCTACAAGATTTCTAGAATCAAAATTCAATCCGGCATAAAAAAATTATAATCATCCACAAATTCAAACCATGAGTAGGGCAATTACGTATCATTAATTTCATTCTCTCCCAAGCTTGTGCAACATATTCATGATCAAGTTGCTTAAAGTTCATAATATTGTTTCTAAGAGAGATGATCTTAGCGGGAGGGAAATACTTAGAGATAAAAGCATCTTTGCACTTGTTCCAGGAATCAATACTATTTTTAGGAAAAGACGAAAACCAAGATTTAGCACGATCTCTAAGCGAAAAAGGAAATAGCTTCAATTTAGCGGCATCATTATCGACATCTTTTTTATTTTGCATATCACATAAATCAACGAAGCTATTCAGATGAGTAGCGGCATCTTCACTAGGAAGGCCGGCGAATTGATCTTTCATAACAAGATTCAACAAAGCAGTATTAATTTCACAAGATTCAACATCGGTAAGAGGAGCAATCGGAGTGCTAAGGAAAACATTATTATTGGTATTGGTGAAGTCACACAATTTAGTATTATCTTGAGCCATCGCGACAAGCAAGCAAACTAGCACACAAGCAAACAAGAGCAAACGGGCAAAAGAGGCAAATAGAGAGGGAGGATAGAGAGAGAGAGGGCGAATAAAACGGCAAGGGTGAAGTGGGGGAGAGGAAAACGAGAGGCAAATGGAAAATAATGTAATGCGAGAGATAGGGATTGTGATGGGTACTTGGTATGTTGACTTTTTGCGTAGACTCCCCGGCAACGGCGCCAGAAATCCTTCTTGCTACGTCTTGAGCTTCCGTTGGTTTTCCCCGAAGAGGAAGGGATGATGCAGCAGACTAGCGTAAGTATTTCCCTCAGTTTTTGAGAACCAAGGTATCAATCCAGTAGGAGGCCACGCTCAAGTCCCTCGTACCTGCACAAAACGATAGCTACTCGCAACCAACGCGATTAGGGGTTGTCAATCCCTTCACGGTCACTTACGAGAGTGAGATCTGATAGATATAATATTTTTGGTATTTTTGGTATAAAGATGCAAAGTAAAAAAGTAAAGGCAAAGTAAAAAAGCAAAGCAAGATTAAAGTGATGGAGATTGATATGATGAGAATAGACCCGGGGCCATATGTTTCACTAGTGGCTTCTCTCAAGATCATAAGTATTCTACGGTGGGTGAACAAATTACTGTTGAGCAATTGACAGAATTGAGCATAGTTATGAGAATATCTAGGCATGATCATGTATATAGGCATCACGTCCGTGACAAGTAGACCGAAACGATTCTACATCTACTACTATTACTCCACTCATCGACCGCTATCCAAGATGCATCTAGAGTATTAAGTTAAAAACAGAGTAACGCCTTAAGAAAGATGACATGATGTAGAGAGATAAATTCATGCAATATGAAATAAACCTGATCTTGTTATCCTCGATGGCAACGATAAAATACGTGGCTTGCTGCCCCTTCTGTCACTGGGAAAGGATACCGTAAGATCGAACCCAAAGCTAAGCACTTCTCCCATGGCAACAACTACCAATCTAGTTGGCCAAACCAAACAGATAATTCAAAGAGACTTGCAAAGATAACCAATCATACATAAAAGAATTCAGAGAAGATTCAAATATTATTCATAGATAGACTTGATCATAAACCCACAATTCATCGGTCTCAACAAACACACCACAAAAAGAAGATTACATCGAATAGATCTCCACAAGAGAGGGGGAGAACTTTGTATTGAGATCCAAAAAGAGAGAAGAAGCCATCTAGCTACTAACTATGGACCCGAAGGTCTGAGGTAAACTACTCACACTTCATCGGAGAGGCTATGATGATGTAGAAGCCCTCCGTGATGACGGCCCTCTTCCGGCGGAGCTCCGGAACAGGCCCCAAGATGGGATCTCGTGGATACAGAAAGTTGCGGCGGTGGAATTAGGTTTTTTGGCTCCGTCTCTGATCGTTTGGGGGTACGTAGGTATATATAGGAGGAAGGAGTACGTCGGTAGAGCTCCGAGGGGCCCACGAGGAAGGGGGCGCGCCCTAGGGGGGGCACCCCCCACCCTCGTGACCGCCTCTTTGACTCCTTGGAGTAGGGTCCAAGTCTCCTGGATCACGTTCGGTGAGAAAATCACGTTCCCGAAGGTTTTATTCCATTTGGACTCCGTTTGATATTCCGTTTCTTCAAAACACTGAAATAGGCAAAAAACAGCAATTCTGGGCTGGGCCTCCGGTTAATAGGTTAGTCCCAAAAATAATATAAAATTGTAAAATAAAGCCCAATATAGTCCAAAACAGTAGATAATATAGCATGGAGCAATCAAAAATTATAGATATGTTGGAGACGTATCACACATCACTTAAGCCTTGCAAGCATTGCAACTAATGAGTTAGTTGCGGGATGATGTATTACGAAACGAGTAAAGAGACTTGCCGGTAACGAGATTGAACTAGGTATTGAGATACCGACGATTGAATCTCGGGCAAGTAACATACCGATGACAAAGGGAACAACGTATGTTGTTATGCGGTTTGACCGATAAAGATCTTCGTAGAATATGTAGGAGCCACTATGAGTATCCAGGTTCCGCTATTGGTTATTGACCGGAGACATGTCTCGGTCATGTCTACATAGTTCTCGAACGTGGAGGGTCCGCACGCTTAAAGTTCAATGACGGTTATATTATTAGTATATGTGTTTTGATGTACCGAAGGTAGTTCGGAGTCTCGGATGAGATCGGGGACATGGAGGAGTCTCGAAATGGTCGAGACGTAATGATCAATATATTGGACGACTATATTCGGACATCAGAAAGGTTCCGAGTGATTCGGGTATTTATCGGAGTACCGGGGAGTTACGGGAATTCGCCGGGGAGTGTATGGGCCTTATCGGGCTTTAGGGGAAAGAGAGAGAGGCAGGCCGCGCCCCCCCCCCAAGGCCTAGTCCGAATTGGACTAGGGGGAAGGTTTGCGCCCCCTCCTTCCTTCTCTTCTATTTTCCCTTTCCTTCTCTCCTACTCCTACTACTTGGAAGGGCTCCTAGTTCTACTAGGAAAGGGGGAATCCTACTCCCGGTGGGAGTAGGACTCCCCTAGGGCACGCCATAGAGAGGGTCGGCCCCTCCCCTCCTCCACTCCTTTATATACGTGGCCACGGGCACCCCATAGACAATACAATTGATCCCTCGGATCTCTTAGCCGTGTGCGGTGCCCCCCTCCACCATAATCCACCTCGGTCATATCGTAGCGGTGCATAGGCGAAGCCCTGCGTCGGTAGAACATCATCATCATCACCACGCCGTCGTGCTGACGGAACTCTCTCTCAAAGCTCGGCTGGATCGGAGTTCGAGGGACGTCATCGAGATGAACATGTGCAGAACTCAGAGGTGTTGTGCATTCGGTGCTTGATCGGTCGGATCATGAAGACATATGACTACATCAACCGCGTTGTGCTAACGCTTCCGCTTTCGGTCTATGAGGGTCCATGGGCACACTCTCCCCTCTTGTTGCTATGCATCACCATGATCTTGCGTGTGCGTAGGATTTTTTTTGAAATTACTATGTTCCCCAACAGCAGACACACCCAAAACAACCAACGACGATGACAAAGAAAATCCAGTCGAGAATAAACCCCCCGAGACACAGCAGAAACGCCGGCGTCCTCGGCGCCGCTCTAAGTCACGTCGTTCAAAAGATAGCAATGCTGGCACCGGAGAAATTAATACTCCGGACGACGCCAAAAACAATGAGGACCTTGCTGAGGTAACATCCGAACAGGAGGAGCAAGAAAACGGGCAAGCTAGCCCCGACGGACAGGCCAGGCCCAACGACTCGGAGGACGGTAGTTGTCGTCCTCTCTCCGAGGATGAGGAAAGCCTCGGCAACGAAGATTTCATCATGCCTGAGGAACCTCTCGAGCAGGAGAGCTTCAAGCGCCAGCTAATAGCCACCGCAAGGAGCCTGAAAAAGAAGCAGCAGCAGCTTCAAGATGACCAAGATCTGCTTGTCGACAGGTGGACTGATGTGCTGGCAGCCAAACAACACGGCCTTGGATGCCCAGTCAAGAGTTACCCGAAGCGAAGCTTGCTACCTCAGTTCGATGAAGAGGCGCCGGAGCCCATGCCTCCCTCGCGTAATGCGGCCGACCGACCACTACGCGGTCGGGACAGTGTGGCGGACCGACCACCACGTGGTTGGGATAGAGTGGCAACTCAGGCCGAACAGCAGCCTGCCCCACTGCCACGTAAAAATAGAGACAAAACAGTTCGGGGTCATACATACGACCTCCGACAGACCCTGGATAGTAGAGCAAGATATACCCGATCGATTTATGGATCGCGAGGATGTTCCTCGACACGTGATGATGGCTACCTATTCGAACGTGACAAACCTAGTCACGCCCGAGCCGATGATAACCCACAAGTATAGGGGATCGCAACAGTTTTCGAGGGTAGAGTATTCAACCCAAATTTATTGATTCGACACAAGGGGAGCCAAAGAATATTCTCAAGTATTAGCAGCTGAGTTGTCAATTCAACCACACCTGGAAACTTAATATTTGCAGCAAAGTAATATGATAGTAGTGGTAACGGTAGCAAAAGGTAACGGTAGCAAAAGTAATATTTTTGGTGTTTTATAGTGATGATAAGAATAGCAACGGAAAAGTAAATAAGCAAAGAACAATATATGGAAAGCTCGTAGGCAATGGATCGGTGATAGAGAATTATGCCGGATGCGATCGATCATGTAACAGTCATAACATAGGCTGACACAGAACTAGCTCCAATTCATCAATTTAATGTAGGCATGTATTCCAAATATAGTCATACGTGTTTATGGAAAAGAACGTGCATGACATCTTTTGTCCTACCCTCCCGTGGCAGCGGGGTCATAGCTGAAACTAAGGGATATTAAGGCCTCCTTTTAATAGAGTACCGGACCAAAGCATTAACACATGGTGAATACATGAACTCCTCAAACTATGGTCATCACAGGGAGTGGTCCTGATTATTGTCAGTTCGGGGTTGCCGGATCATAACACATAGTAGGTGACTATAGACTTGCAAGATAGGATCAAGAACTCACATATATTCATGAAAACATAGCAGGTTCAGATCTGAAATCATGGCACTCGGGCCCTAGTGACAAGCATTAAGCATAGCAAAGTCATAGCAACATCAATCTCAGAACATAGTGGATACTAGGGATCAAACCCTAACAAAACTAACTCGATTACATGATAAATCTCATCCAACCCATCACCGTCCAGCAAGCCTATGATGGAATTACTCACGCACGGCGGTGAGCATCATGAAATTGGTGATGGAGGAAGGTTGATGATGACGTTGGCGACAGATTCCCCTCTCCGGAACCCCGAACGGACTCCAGATCAGCCATCCCGAGAGAGTTTAGGGCTTGGCGCGGCTCCGTATCGTAAAACGTGATGAATCCTCCTTCTTTGTTTTTTTTCTCCCCGAACAAGAATATATGGAGTTGGAGTTGAGGTCGGTGGAGCTCCAGGGGGCCCATGAGGCAGGGGGCGCGCCCCCACCCTCGTGGCTAGGGTGTGGGCCCCTGGCCTTGATTTTTTGCCAGTATTTTTTACTATTTCCAAAAATAACCTCCGTGGAGTTTCTGGTCATTCCGAGAACTTTTGTTTCTGCACATAAATAACACCGTGGCAATTCGGCTGAAAACAGCGTCAGTCCGGGTTAGTTCCATTCAAATCATGCAAGTTAGAGTCCAAAACAAGGGCAAAAGTGTTTGGAAAAGTAGATATGACAGAGACGTATCAACTCCCCCAAGCTTAAACCTTTGCTTGTCCTCAAGCTATTCAGTTGACAAACTGAAAGTGATAAAGAAAAACTTTTACAAACTCTTTTTGCTCTTGTTGTTGTAAATATGTAAAGCCAGCATTCAAGTTTTCAGCAAAAATTATGAACTAACCATATTCACAATAACTCTTAGGTCTCATGTTTACTCATATCAATGGCATAATCAACTAGCGAGCAATAATAATAAATCTCGGATGACAACACTTTCTCAAAACAATCATAATATGATATAACAAGATGGTATCTCGATAGCCCTTTCTGAGACCGCAAAACATAAATGCAAAGCACCTTTAAAGATCAAGGACTGACTAGACATTGTAATTCATGGTAAAAGAGATCCAATCAAGTCATACTCAATGTAAACTAACAGTAATGAATGCAAATGATAGCGGTGCTCTCCAACTGGTGCTTTTTAATAAGAGGATGATGACTCAACATAAAAGTAAATAGATAGGCCCTTCACAGAGGGAAGCAGGGATTTGTAAAGGTGCCAGAGCTCGATTTTGAAATAGAGGTGAATAATATTTTGAGCGGTATACTTTCATTGTCAACATAACAACTAAGAGATGGCAATATCTTCCATGCTACACACATTATAGGCGGTTCCCAAACAGAATGGTAAAGTTTATACTCCCCCTCCACCAACAAGCATCAATCCATGGATTGCTCAAAACAACGAGTGCCTCCAACTAAGAAAAGTCCCAGGGGGAGTTTTGATTGCCATTATTTTGATTTGATTTGCATAAAGCATGGGACTAGGCATCCCGGTGACCAGCCATTTTCTCGTGAGTGAGGAGCGGAGTCCAGTCCTCTTGAGAATAACCCGCCTAACATGGAAGATACGGACAGCCCTAGTTGATACATGAGCTATTCGAGCATACAAAACATAATGTTTATTTGAAGGTTTAGAGTTTGGCACATACAAATTTACGTGGAACGGCAGGTAGATACCGTATATAGGTAGGTATGGTGGACCCATTTAGAAGAACTTTGGGGTATATGGGATTGGATGCACAAGCAGTATTCCCGCTTAGTACAGGTGAAGGCTAGAAAAAGACTGGGAAGCGACCTGCTAGAGAGCGACAACAGTCATGAACATGCATTAAAATTAATCAACACCGAATGCAAGCATGAGCAGGATATAATGCACCATGAACATAAATATCATAGAGGCTATGTTGATTTTGTTTCAACTACATGCGTGAACATGTGCCAAGTCAAGCCACTCGAATCGTTCAAAAGAGGATACCACCCTATCATACCACATCACAACCATTTTAATAGCATGTTGGCATGCAAGGTAAACCATTATAAGCTCCTAGCTAATTAAGCATGGCATAAGCAACTATAATCTCTAATTGTCATTGCAAACATGTTTATTCATAATAGGATGAACCAGGAACGATGAACTAATTATATTTACAAAAACAAGAGAGGTCGAGTTCATACCAGCTTCTCCCATATCAATCAGTCTGTCATATATCGTCATAATTGCCCTTCACTTGCACGACCGAATGATGTGAATAATAATAACAGTGCACGTGCATTGGACTAAGCTGGAATCTGCAAGCATTCAATAAACAAGAGAAGACAAGGCAATATGGGCTCTTTTGTCAGATCAACAATAATGTATATAAGAGCCACTTTAACAGTTTAATTAAGGTCTTCTCCTATCGCCCCCCAAAGAAAAGAAAAGAAATAAAACTATTTACACGGGAAAACTCCCAACAAGCAAAAGAAGAACAGGAAATCTTTTTGCGTTTTTAATTAATACTACAAGCATGGGAACTAAACAAATTAAAAGCAACAACTAATTTTTTTTTATTTTTCTTAAGGTTTATCAAACACACAAGAAGAAAGCATAAAAAGGAAGTAAACTAGTATGGATGATACAATGAAAAAGAATGAGCACCGACAACTAGCAATGAGTGTGTGAACATGAATGTAATGTCGGTGGGAAATACGTACTCCCCCAAGTTTAGGCTTTTGGCCTAAGTCGGTCTAATGCCACGAATGGCCTGGCGGATATCCAAAGTTGTAGTTGGGGTCGTGCTGAGATGCAGCGGTCATTGCATCGTGGGCTGCAGCTTGGAGGCGAGCTATCTCAGCCCTCCTCTTATACTCTTCCGCCTCCTCTCTGGTTATAAAATATCTCCGTTTTTCCTAAAAGTCAAAGAAAGCAGAAGCAGGGAGAGCGACGTGATAGGTGCGTCGTCTGTCAAAGATTAGTTGGTACTAGAGGAACAGATCATTCCTCTCAACAAAATAATGACAAACCATAGCCTCATAATCCAAATAAGCAGGAGGCAACTCAATATCATCCTCATGTATGGTTATACCATGAGAATTTCCATTGATGAGTGCAAAGAAAGAACCGCTAGGATGCGTGCTAAGAAAGATTCCTTTATAAGAGCGTGTTCTTCTAGTTTCCATGATAATAAAGATGAAGATCTAAAAGTTATTAATGTGTACCCTATTAAATCTTTGTTTTGCAATATGAATCTTGATAATGATGGGACTGAATATGATCCACCTTTACCTAGAAGGCATTCCAAAAATTCGGAGTTTTTAGATCTTGATGCTAAATTTTATAAAAGTGGGATTGAAGAGATCAAGACTCTAGATGTTAATGAACCTACTATTTTGGATTTCAAGGGATTTAATTATGATAATTTCTCTTTGATAGATTGTATTTCCTCGTTGCAATCCGTGCTAAATTCTCCTCATGCTTATAGCTAAAATAAAGCTTTTACCAAACATATCGTTGATGCTTTGATGCAATCTTATGAAGAAAAACTTGAGTTGGAAGTTTCTATCCGTAGAAAACTTTATGATGAGTGGGAACCTACTATTAAAATTAAAATTAAATATCATGAATGCTATGCTTTGTGTGATTTGGGTGCTAGTGTTTCCACGATTCCAAAGACTTTGTGTGATTTGTTAAGTTTCCGTGATTTTGACGATTGCTCTTTAAACTTGCACCTTGCGGATTCCACTATTAAGAAATCTATGGGAAGAATTAATGATGTTCTTATTGTTGCAAATAGTAATTATGTGCCCATAGATTTTATCGTTCTTGACATAGATTGCAATCCTTCATGTCCTATTATTCTTGGTAGACCTTTCCTTAGAATGATTGGTGCAATTATTGATATGAAGGAAGGAAATATTATATTCCAATTTCCATTAAGGAAAGACATGGAACACTTTCCTAGAAAGAAAATTAAATTACCTTATGAATCTATTATGAGAGCCACTTATGGATTGCCTACCAAAGATGGCAATACCTAGATCTATCCTTGCTTTTTATGCCTAGCTATGGGCGTTAAACGATAGCACTTGTTGGGAGGCAACCCAATTTTATTTTTATTCCTTGCTTTTTGCTCCTGTTTAGTAATAAAATAATTTATGTAGCCTCTGTTTTGGTTGTGTTTTTTGTCTTTAATTAGTGTTTTGCTAAGTAGAACTGAGGGAGTCCTGGATTAGGGGGTTTCCGGACAGCCGGATTATATCCTTTGGCCGGACTGTTGGACTATGAAGATACAAGATTGAAGACTTCGTCTCGTGTCCGGATGGGACTCTACTTGGCGTGGAAGTCAAGCTAGGCAATACGGATATGTATATCTCCTCCTTTGTAACCGACCTTGTGTAACCCTAGCCCTCTCCGGTGTCTATATAAACCGGAGGGTTTTAGTCCGTAGGACAACATACAATCATACCATAGGCTAGCTTCTAGGGTTTAGCCTCTCCGATCTCATGGTAGATCTACTCTTGTACTACCCATATCATCAATATTAATCAAGGAGGACGTTGTGTTTTACCTCCATCAAGAGGGCCCGAACCTGGGTAAAACATTGTGTCCCTTGCCTCCTGTTACCATCCGCCTTAGACGCACAGTTCGGGACCCCCTACCCGAGATCCGCCGGTTTTGACACCGACATTGGTGCTTTCATTGAGAGTTCCTCTGTGTCGTCGCCGTTAGGCTTGATGGCTCCTACTATCATCGATGGCGATGCAGTCCAGGGTGAGACTTTTCTCCCCGGACAGATCTTCGTGTTCGGCGGCTTTGCACTGCGGGCCAATTCGCTTGGCCATCTGGAGCAGATTGAAAGTTATGCCCCTGGCCACCAGGTCAGGTTTGGAATCTTAAACTACATGGACGATATCCATGGAGACTTTATCTTCGACGGATTCGAGCCTCTGCCTTGTGCATCACGCGGTCACGATGAGTATGATTTAGCTCTACCATCGGATACTGTTCAAGAGATCGCACAGGCAGCCGCTCCGACCCTCAATTCAGAGCCAGGTGCGCCTTCCGCAGACGGGTGGATGGACCCAGCCACAGAGGCCTTACCCTCAGCGACGATCGAGCCAAACATCGACCTTACCTTGCACGAGAGCCGTGCTGTTAAACTGCCGGATCCTTCTCCGGCCATGGACTCCGAACCGCCTGCGCCCATTCCTGTCGAATCCGATTGGGCGCCGATCATGGAGTTTACCTCCGTGGATATTTTTCAGCACTCGCCCTTTGGCGACATACTGAACTCATTAAGGTCTCTCTCCTTGTCAGGAGGATCCTGGCCGAACTATGTCCGGCAGGACTGGGATGCGGACGACGAAGAAATTCGAGGCCCACCCACCACCCACTTAGTAGCCACTGTCGATGACTTAACCGACATGCTCGACTTCGACTCCGAAGACATCGACGGTATGGACGATGATGCGGGAGGCGAAGAGGAACCACCGCCCATAGGGCACTAGACAGCCACCTCATCATACGATATATACATGGTGGATACACCCAAAGAAGGCAATGGCGACGAGATAGCGGAGGATGACCCCTCCAAGAAGCAACCCAAGCGCCGACGTCAGCGGTGCCGCTCTAAGTCCCGCCAAAGCAAAAGTGGTGATACCGGCACAGGAGATTATAATACTCCGGATAGTGCCGAAGACAACAACAATCCCCTCCAGCAAGATTTAGAGCAGGAGGATGGAGGAGCCAGCCCTCCTGAGAGCGCGGCAGATGGAGAAGAGGAGGATGATAATTACATGCCCCCCTCCGAAGACGAGGCAAGCCTCGGCGACGACGAATTCGTTGTGCGAGAGGATCCCGTCGAACAAGAGCGCTTCAAACGTCGGCTTATAGCCACGGCAAATAGCCTTAAGAAAAAGCAGCGGCAGCTTCAAGCTGATCAGGATCTGCTAGCTGACAGATGGACTGAAGTCCTCGCGGCCGAGGAATATAAACTCGAGCGCCCCTCCAAGAGTTACCCAAAGTGCAGGTTGCTACCCCGACTGGAGGAAGAAGCGTATGATACGGCTGATCGGCCACCTCGTGGCCGTGATAGAGAGGCATTCCAGCCAAAAACTCAGCCTCCACCCCGACGCCATTCAAATAAAAAGGCATGGGGAGATACGCCAGACCTGCGAGACATATTGGAGGACAAAGCAAAGCATGCAAGATCGATCTATGAATCACGAGGGCGCGCCACTCTGCGAGACGATAAACGTCATGCCGGATACAGTAAAAGCAAATCCGGCCGGGTCGAACACAGCGGGCAAGACCCATTCGAGCTGCGTCGCGATATAGCCCAATACAGAGGCGCCGCACACCCCTTATGCTTCACAGACGAAGTAATGGATCATCAAATCCCAGAAGGTTTCAAACCTGTAAATATTGAATCATACGACGGCACAACAGATCCCGCAGTATGGATCGAGGATTTCCTCCTCCACATCCACATGGCACACGGTGATGACTTACATGCCATCAAATACCTCCCACTAAAGCTCAAGGGACCAGCACGGCATTGGCTTAACAGCTTGCCAACCGAGTCCATAAGCTGTTGGGAAGATCTGGAAGCCGCATTCCTCGACAACTTTCAGGGCACTTATGTGCGGCCACCAGATGTCGATGACTTGAGCCACATAATTCAGCAGCCAGAAGAATCGGCCAGGCAATTCTGGACTCGGTTCCTAACAAAGAAAAATCAAATTGTCGACTGTCCGGATGCAGAGGCCCTAGCGGCTTTCAAACACAACATCCGCGACGAATGGATAGCCTGGCACCTTGGTTAGTAAAAGCCGAAATCTATGGCAGCCCTCACGACACTCATGACCTGCTTTTGTGCGGGAGAAGACAGCTGGCTGGCTCGCAGTAATAACATATCAAAGAACCATGGTACTTCGGATACCAAGGATGGCAATAGCAGGTCACGTCGCAACAAGCATAAGCGCCGCATTAACAACGATAATACCGAGGATACGGCAGTCAATGCCGGATTCAAAGGCTCTAAACCCGGTCAGCAGAAAAAGCCATTCAAACAAAGTACGCCGGGTCCGTCCAGCTTGGACCGTATACTCGATCGCTCGTGTCAAATGCATGACACCCCAGGAAAGCCAGCCAATCACACCAACATGGATTGTTGGGTGTTCAAGCAGGCTGACAAGTTAATTGCCGAAAACAAGGACAAGGGGCCACATAGCGATGATGAGGAGGAGCCCCGACAGCCACACACCGAAGGACAGAAGAGGTTTCCCCTACAAGTGCGTACGTTGAACATGATATACGCAGCCCACATCCCCAAGAGGGAGCGGAAGCGTGCGCTTAGGGACGTATATGCGTTGGAGCCAGTCGCCCCAAAGTTCAACCCATGGTCCTCCCATCCGATCACTTTCGATCGCAGGGACCATCCCACTAGTATCCGTCATGGCGGATTCGCCGCACTGGTTCTGGACCCAATCATTGACGGATTTCACCTCACTCGAGTCCTTATGGATGGCGGCAGCAGCCTGAACCAGCTTTATCAGGACACAGTGCGCAAAATGGGTATAGACCCCTCAAGGATCAAACCCACAAAAACGACCTTTAAGGGCGTCATTCCAGCGTAGAGGCCCATTTCACATGCTCAATTACACTGGAAGTGGTCTTCGGATGCCCGGATAAATTCCGAAGCGAAGAGTTAATCTTCGATATAGTCCCGTTCCGTAGTGGTTATCATGCACTGCTCAGGTGAACCACATTTGTGAGATTCAATGCGGTACCGCATTATGCATACCTCAAGCTGAAGATGCCAGGACCTCGCGGGGTTATTACAGTCAATGGAAACACAGAGCGCTCTCTCTGAATAGAGGAGCACACTGCGGCCCTCGCAGCAGAAGCGCAAAACAGCCTCTCAAGTCAAACTACCAGTTCGGCGTTTCAAGGCCCGGACACCTTCAAGCGCGCTCAGAGCAATCGGCAAATAGACCGCCTGGCGCGATATGAGCTCGCGTAGCAATGCGGCCCCCACCCCAGTCCCAGCCAAACGGCGAAGCTCGTGCTACGCGTACATAATTACGCATTAAAAATACCATGGGCATAGGTGGGGAGGGGGGCACACTGCGGCATGCCCCAAGACGCGGCTTAAACCACACTAGGGGCTTCCCGTTTGGTTATTTTTCTCTTTTTCAGGACCTTAATCTCTGGAAACCCTGTCCGGCAGCACTATTGCCGAACACACGATGCAGCAACCAAGGAGGCAGACAACTACATCACACCACGGAATTCCCAGGTGGATTACAATAACGAGCGAAATATTTGATTTAATACTATTCCTCAGCTTGCCCTTGGAAGGGACATAGTCCTACTCTTTGCTTATCGCACTATCTGTATCATTCTGCTTTAACGCACCATTTTGAATAAACAATGCATAACATCACGACTATTATTGCATTCTTGTTATATATATATGTGTTCATTAACGACGCCTTGCAACCGTACACTTTGGTACGACCAATACACCAGGGGTTTACGTACCCCACAATATGGTGTGAAAAGTCCGAACACTTTCACAAGTGCGGCACCCCGAACTAATAGCATTATATGCATCAACTCCGAATCATGTCTTTGGTCAAATGTTGGGTTTGCCCGGCTCCTATGTTTTGGTACCTTACGTTCCGCTCTGTTGGCTAAGGGAGCGCTAGGAGAACTACTGCAATTGTGCCCCGGTTCTGCCGGGCTTAGCACCTTAGTAGAGAAAGCTAAAACTGACTGTCATGATAAGGCGAGAGACTGGTTGCTATTCGGCGAGGTTTTCGAGTCCCTAAAGACTTATGCCGCTTAGGGCGAGGGGCCGGCCCTGTCCGGCTTAAAGGCGTGTATCGCGCCCCGAATTCGGCCTTCCGAATACCAGGGGCTTAGCCGAAATTTAAAATTATAGAATTCTATGGCTAAGTAGGAGTGATAAAGCATTATTAGTCCGGTTGCCTCGTTTATTGTGCTGAGCACCTCCCTCGAAGGACCCAAACATGGGAACAAGAGTGCTCAGGTTTATCCTGAACACCCCAGCACTCGCGGAATGGGGGCAGAAGCCGAGGACTAGCCATCTCTCAGATTGGATAAACGGCCAAACAGAAGGTAATATTTTAAATTCACACCAAGCGTTGCATAGCGCATATGAAACAAGTTTTCATCATACAGGATCACACGAGCAAGTTTACTCAAATATTACATCCTTTGAACATTCGTCCGCCACAAGACGGACACCCTTCAGGAAACCCTCATAATAAATTTCGGGGGTGCGATGCTCTTTGCCCTGCGGCGGCCCTTCCTTGATCAGCTTCACGGCATCTAGCTTGGCCCACTGCACCTTCACATGGGTGAAAGCCCGGCGTGCACCTTCGATGCAGACGGACCGCTTGACGACCTCCAGCCATGGGCAGGCATCCACAAGCCGCCTCACCAAGCCGAAGTAGTTGTTCTGAAGGACATCGCCAGGCCACAGCCGGACTATAAGGCCCTTCATAGCCTGTTCGGCCGCCTTGTGCAGCTCGACCAGCTGCTTTAGCTGGTCGCTCAGAGGCATCGGGTGTTCGGTCCCAGTATACTGAGACCAGAACAACTTCTCTGTTGAGCTTCCCTCCTCGGCCTGGTAAAACTGTGTGGCATCCGACACGCTGCGGGGAAAATCTGTGAATGCTCCCGGAGAGCTCCGAATTCGGGTAAGTAATCGGTAATTTACTTTTACATGCTTGCTCTGCATATAGAATGCCTTACTCGCCGCTATCTTCTTCATTGTGTCGATCTCCTGGAGGGCCTTTTGGGCTTCGGCCTTGGCACTTTTCGCGCTCTCGAGGGCCGCGGCAAGCTCAGACTCTTGCGTCTTCGAGTCAAGCTCCAACGCCTCGTGCTTCGTCACGAGAGCCTGGAGCTCTTGCTGCACCTCGCCCACCCGAGCCTCTTGCTTTTCTCGCTCGGTGCGCTCCTTGGCTGCTTTATCTTCGGCCTTGGTTAGCGCTTGCTTCAGGGTCGCCACCTCGGTCGTGGCCCCTGGCAGATATACGATGACCCTATCATTTTGCAATCGCATCTTTTTTTATATACATATCTATAGACAGGATATTACTTACCCTTGTTCTCCTCGAGCTGCCTCTTGGCAAGGCCGAGCTCTTTCTTGGACCCTTCGAGGTCCTGCTTCAGTATGGCAACCTCCGCAGTCAGTGCGGCGGACGCCAGCAGCGAGGCCTGCATACGCATATTGACATACTTATATTAGACTCCTGCGATATTATTCGATCCTCTGTTCGGCTTTTCTTTGTGAACACCGAACAAAGCATCAGGGGCTACTGTCTATGTGGTAATATTTTTCCTATATTTTAAACACTTACCTCAAAGCCTGTTAGAAGGCTGGCACAGGCTTCAGTCAATCCGCTCTTTGCGGACTGAACCTTCTGGACCACCGCACTCATAATAGTACGGTGCTCCTCGTCGATGGAAGCGCCGCGAAGCGCTTCCAGCAGATTTTCCAGCGCCTCTGGATGGACAGAGGTCACCGGCACAGGCGTCTTGCCCCTCTTAGAAGGCGGCCGCCTGCCCGAGCCCGGAACCACTGGAGGTTCCGGCGGGGTGTTCGGCTAAGGGTTGAACTCGGAGCTCTCATGGGCCTTGTCCCCTCGGCTCCCGGAGTCTGGGAGGCCACCTTGAGGCGCCTCCGGAACTGTCTCCCCTTGACCCGGTGCCTCGTGAGACAGCACCTCGGCGTCGTCCGCAGGATAGGGGGAGGTGGCGGTCAGAACTAGATCGCTATCCATGTCCGACGAGCCTAGGGAGCCGTCCGATGATACATCGATACGGGCTCGGGGCGGCCTGCATAATCATATTTTGGCGTTAGGTAAAGTAGTGTGGCAAAGGAATAGTATGACTTACTCTGGTATCCGAATACTTACGACTTCCCTAGGGGCTTGGCCCTGGGCAGCCACTCGTCTTCGCCATCGGCGGCGGTGGTAGAGTAGTCCGGAAGGAGAGTTCTTCCCTTCTTGGACCCCTCGGCCCCCCAGTTGGGGCGGCCTTCCTTTTCTTATCTCCCCCAACTGGAGGGGGGGCATCTTCTTCTTCTTCCTCGTCTTCGGGGGAGGGGTGCGCCGCAGAGTCATCGGACGGTGAGTCCGACGACGCCTGGCGTCGGGAACTCTTTCGGGTTCCCTTGGCCTTCTTGGTCTTCTCCGGCACCGTATAAGGAGCCGGAGTCAGCATCTTTGCCAGAAGAGCGTCTGCTGGGCCTTCGGACAAAGGAGCCGGACAATCGATATGTCCGGCCATCTCCTACCAGTCCTGTCAAAGGTATGGGAGTTTAGATCCCGCATGGAGTCAATCTATAAAAAATAAATATCCTGTGAAAGGTAAAGCAGCTTACCGCACTGGCTTGGTGCTTCGCGCTGAATCCGCGATCCTCAATAATGGGAGGGGGATCTCGGCGCTTTTGAACAGCACCCTCCAGGCATCTTAGTGAGTTGTGTCGAAGAGCCTGTTCAGAGTTCGGTGCTGCGCCGGGTCGAACTCCCACAAGTTGAAGTCCCATTGTTGGCACGGGAGGATCCGGCGGTGGAGCATGACCTAGACTACGTTGACGAGTTTGAGCTTCTTGTTCACCATGTTTTGAATACATGTTTCGAGTCCGGTCAGCTCTCCCGAACTACCCCAGGACAGGCCCTTCTCTTTCTAGGAGGTGAGCCATGTGGGGATGCCAGATTGGAACTCGGGGGCCGCTGCCCATGCAGGGTCGTGCGGCTCGGTGATGTAGAACCACCCCGATTGCCATCCCTTTATGGTTTCCACAAAGGAGCCCTCGAGCCATGTAACGTTGGGCATCTTGCCCACCATGGCGCCTCCGCACTCCGCCTGGCGGCCGCCCACAACCTTCGGCCTGACATTGAAGGTCTTCAGCCATAAGCCGAAGTGGGGCTTGATGCGGAGGAAGGCCTCGCACACGACGATAAAGGCAGAGATGTTGAGGATGAAGTCCCGGGCCACATCATGGAAATCCAGGCCATAGTAGAACATGAGCCCGGGACGAATGGGTAGAGAGGGAATCCCAGTCCGCGGAGGAAATGGGTGAGGAACACTACCCTCTCATGGGGCCTGGGGGTGGGGATGAGCTGCCCCTCATCTGGGAGCTGGTGCGCGATGTCGTCGGGTAGGTATCCGACTCTCCTCAGCTTCTTGATGTCTCCCTCCGTGGCGGAGGAGACCATCCACCTGCCTCCCGCTCCGGACATGGTTGGAGAAGGTTGAGGTGGGAAGTGCGGACTTGGGCGCTAGAGCTCGAGTGTGCGAAAACGGATGAGCAAAGGAGGAAGAAGGCGTGGATGAAAATGTAAATCCTTATCCCTTTATATGGGCGGACGAAACTAAGCATCCCCACTAGCCTGGTAAAACTCGCTTATCCCCCAAGCGTCGTAATCGATGGCATGGTTGGGTTACCCACGCCCGTATTGATGAGAATCCCGTGATAGGGGGACACGATCTCTGCTTTGACAAGACGTGTCGAAAAACTGCCTCACGTTATGTGCGGGGCTAGTTAAATGAAACGGTTCGAATAATCACCGGGCCATGGCATAATATCGTGTTGCCAAACCAAGTCAGCAAATTAGATTTGTGAAAATATTATTCTCTCTACGGTGGTATGTGGCACTTATTTGGCAGGGTCGGACACTATCCTTGTATTCAAATTCTTCTGTGATGTATTCAGAGAAGGAACCCGCCTTGCAATGCTGAAGACAATATTGCGCGCCGGACTCATCGTCATTGAAGCCTGGTTCAGGGGCTACTGAGGGAGTCCTGGATTAGGGGGTCTCCGGACAGCCGGATTATATCCTTTGGCCGGACTGTTGGACTATGAAGATACAAGATTGAAGACTTCGTCTCGTGTTCGGATGGGACTCTACTTGGCGTGGAAGGCAAGCTAGGCAATACGGATATGTATATCTCCTCCTTTGTAACTGACCTTGTGTAAACCTAGCCCTCTCCGGTGTCTATATAAATCGGAGGGTTTTAGTCCGTAGGACAACATACAATCATACCATAGGCTAGCTTCTAGGGTTTAGCCTCTCCGATCTCGTGGTAGATCTACTCTTGTACTACCCATATCATCAATATTAATCAAGCAGGACGTAGGGTTTTACCTCCATCAAGTGGGCCCGAACCTGGGTAAAACATTGTGTCCCTTGCCTCCTGTTACCATCCCCTTAGATGCACAGTTCGGGACCCCCTACCCGAGATACGCCGGTTTTGACACCGACAAGAACCATTGGGAAGACTTGGGGAAAGTCTTGTTAATCCCGCTGTAAAAAACAGAAACTTTA
The DNA here is from genome assembly GCF_018294505.1 of Triticum aestivum. Lineage (NCBI taxonomy): Eukaryota > Viridiplantae > Streptophyta > Magnoliopsida > Poales > Poaceae > Triticum > Triticum aestivum. The sequence continues at coordinate 470,955,298 of NC_057794.1, forward strand.
GTGCTCACGAGAACTGCTGCAATTTTTATTTGGAAAGTGCTATTTAGTTAATTTTTTTGAAGATGATTAATAGATAAATTACTCACGTCCAGAAATTTATTTTAGAATTTTTGGGGTTCCAGATCTTGCGCTAGCTACAGATTACTACAGACTGTTCTGTTTTTGACAGATTCTGTTTTTCGTGTGTTGTTTTGCTTATTTTGATGAATCTATGGCTAGTAAAATAGTTTATAAACCATAGAGAAGTTGGAATACAGTAGGTTTAACACAAATATAAATAAATAATAAGTTCATTATAGTACCTTGAAGTGGTCTTTTGTTTTCTTTCGGTAACGGAGCTCACGAGATTTTCTACTTTAAGTTTTGTGTTGTGAAGTTTTCAAGTTTTGGGTAAAGATTTGATGGATTATGGAACAAGGAGTGGGAAGAGCCTAGGCTTGGGGATGCCCATGGCACCCCAAGATAATCTAAGGACACCTAAAAGCCAAAGCTTGGGGATGCCTCGGAAGGCATCCCCTCTTTCGTCTACATCTATCGGTAACTTTACTTGGAGCTATATTTTTATTCACCACATGATATGTGTTTTGCTTGGAGCGTCTTGTATTATTTGAGTCTTTATTTGTTAGTTTTCCACAATCATCCTTGCTGCACACACCTTTTGAGAGAGACACACATGATTCGGAAATTGTTAGAATACTCTATGTGCTTCACTTATATCTTTTGAGTTATATAGTTTTGCTCTAGTGCTTCACTTATATCTTTTAAGGCACAGTGGTGGATTTGTTTTATAGAAACTATTGATCTCTCATGCTTCACTTATATTATTTTTTGAGTCTTAAATAGCATGGTAATTTGCTTAAATAATCTTAATATGCTAGGTATACAAGATTAATAATAAAATTTTCTTATGAGTGTGTTGAATACTATGAGAAGTTTGAAACTTAATAATTGTTCTGAGATATGGAGATGGTGATATTAGAGTTGTGCTAATTGAGTAGTTGTGAATTTGAGAAATGCTTGTGTTGAAGTTTGTGATTCCCGTAGCATGCACGTATGGTGAACCGTTATGTTAAGAACTCAGAGCATGAGGTATTTATTGATTGTCCTCCTTATGAGTGGCGGTCGGGGACGAGCGATGGTCTTTTCCTACCAATCTATCCCCCTAGGAGCATGAGCGTAGTACTTTGCTTCGATAACTAATAGATTTTTGCAATAAGTATGTGAGTTCTTTATGACTAATGTTGAGTCCATGGATTATACGCACTCTCACCCTTCCATCATTGCTAGCCTCTCTAATACCGCGCACCTTTCGCCGGTATCATACACCTTATACCTTCCTCAAAACAGCCACCATACCTACCTATTATGGCATTTCCATAGCCATTCTGAGATATATTGCCATGCAACTTTCCACCATTCCATTTACTATGACACGCTCCATCATTGTCATATTGCTTTGCATGATCATGTAGTTGACATTTCAGTTGTGGCAAAGCCACCGTTCATAATTCTTTCATATAGTCACTCATGCATCATTGCTATCCCAGTACACTGCCGGAGGCATACATATAGAGTCATACTTTGTTCTAGCATCGAGTTGTAATCATTGAGATGTAAATAAATAGAAGTGTGATGGTCATCATTCATAGAGTATTGCCCCCAGAAAAGAGAAAGGCCAAATAAAAAAGCAAAGGCCCAAAAAAGAGAATAAATAAAAAGGGGCAATACTACTAACCTTTTTTCCACACTTGTGCTTCAAAGTAGCACCATGATCTTCATGATAGAGAATCTCCTATGTTATCACTTTCATATACTAGTGGGAATTTTTCATTATAGAACTTGGCTTGTATATTCCAACGATGGGCTTCCTCAAAATGCCCTAGGTCTTCGTGAGCAAGCAAGTTGGATGCACACCCATTTAGTTGTTATTTTTTTGAGCTTTCATATATTTATAGCTCTAGTGCATCCGTTGCATGGCAATCCCTACTCACTCACATTGATATCTATTGATGGGCATCTCCATAGCCCATTGATACGCCTAGTTGATGTGAGACCATCTTCTCCTTTTTTGTCTCCTCCACAACCACCATTCTATTCCACCTATAGTGCTATGTCCATAGCTCACGCTCATGTATTGCGTGAAGATTCAAAAAGTTTGAGAACACTAAAAGTATGAAACAATTGCTTGGCTTGTCATCGGGGTTGTGCATGATTTGAATACTTTGTGTGGTGAAGAGACATAATTGCTTAGTTAGTATGCTTGAAGTATTATTATTTCTATGTCAATATTAAACTTTTGTCTTGAATCTTTTGGATCTGAATATTCATACGACAATTAAGAGAATTACATTGAAATTATACCAAGTAGCATTCCACATCAAAAATTATGTTTTTATCATTTACCTACTCGAGGACGAGCAGGAATTAAGCTTGGGGATGCTTGATACGTCTCCAACGTATCTATAATTTTTGATTGCTCCATGCTATATTATATCCTGTTTTGGACATTATTGGGCTTTATTATGCACTTCTATATTATTTTTGGGACTAACCTATTAACCGGAGACCCAGCCCAGAATTGTTGTTTTTTGCCTGTTTTAGGGTTTCGCAAGAAAAGAATATCAAACGGAGTCCAAACGGAATGAAATCTGCGGGAACGTGATTTTCTTAACGAACAAGACCCAGGAGACTTGGACCCTACGTCAAGAAACCAACAGGGAGGCCACAAGGTGGGGGCGTGCCTCCCCCCAGGCACGCCCTCCACCCTCGTGGGCCCCCTATTGCTCCACCGACGTACTTCTTCCTCCTATATATACCTACGTACCCCCAAACGATCAGATACGGAGCCAAAACCCTAATTCCACCACCGTAACTTTCTATATCCACGAGATCCCATCTTGGGTCCTGTTCCGAAGCTCCGCTGAAGGGGGCATCGATCATGGAGGGCTTCTACATCAACACCATAGCCTCTCCGATGAAGTGTGAGTAGTTTACTTTAGACCTACGGGTCCATAGTTAGTAGCTAGATGGCTTCTTCTCTCTTTTTGGATCTCAATACAAAGTTCTCCCCTTCTCTTGTGGAGATCTATTCGATGTAATCTTCTTTTGCGGTGTGTTTGTTGAGACCGATGAATTGTGGGTTTATGATCAAGTTTATCTATGAACAATATATGAATCTTCTCTGAATTCTTTTATGTATGATTGGTTATCTTTGCAAGTCTCTTCGAATTATCAGTTTGGTTTGGCCTACTAGATTGATCTTTCTCGCAATGGGACAAGTGCTTAGCTTTGGGTGAAATCTTGCGGTGTCCTTTCCCAGTGACAGTAGGGGCAGCAAGGCACGTATTGTATTGTTGCCATCGAGGATAACAAGATGGAATTTTCATCATATTGGATGAGTTTATCCCGCTACATCATGTCATCTTGCTTAAGGCGTTACTCTGTTCTTATGAACTTAATACTCTAGATGCATGCTGGATAGCGGTCGATGTGTGGAATAATAGTAGTAGATGCAGGCAGGAGTCGGTCTACTTGTCTTGTACGTGATGCCTATATACATGAGCATACCTAGATATTCTCATAACTATGCTCAATTCTGTTAATTGCTCAACAGTAATTTGTTCACCCACCGTAAAAATACCTATGCTCTCGAGAGAAGCCACTAATGAAACCTATGGCCCCCGGGTCTATCTTCATCATATTAAATCTTCCAATACTTAGTTATTTTCATTGCCTTTTATTTTACTTTGCATCTTTATCATAAAAATACCAAAAATATTATCTTATCATATCTATCAGATCTCACTCTCGTAAGTGACCGTGTAGGGATTGACAACCCCTTATCGCATTCGTTGCGAGGATTTATTTGTTTTGTGCAGGTGCGAGGGACTCGTGCGTAGCCTCCTACTGGATTGATACCTTGGTTCTCAAAAACTGAGGGAAATACTTACGCTACTTTGCTGCATCACCCTTTCCTCTTCAAGGGAAAACCAACGCAAGTGCTCAAGAGGTAGCACAAGCTCAAGAACATGGTCACCTAGGCAGCACAAATTTGCAATGAATAAAGCACTAGAACAAAAACTAATTAGACCAATGGAGGAGTCACATACCAAGGAACAATCTCGCAAAGCAGTTTTCTGATAGGTGCTTTGAGCAAGGAGGTCGAAAATCGCAGCAAAATGAGCTAGAACTCATGCTTGAGTTGGATGGTGATTTTTTGGGAGGAAGAAGAAGTATGTGGGTGCAGGAATAAGTGGAGGGGAGCCATCATGGGCCCACGAGGCAGGGGGCGTGCCCAGGGGGTGGGCGCGCCGTGGACCCTTGTGGCCAGGTGCTTGCTCCCCCTGCTATGTTCTCAGTGCCAGATATTCTCAAATATTCCAGAAAAAATCATATTTAAATTTCAGGGCATTTGGAGAACTTTTATTTTCGGGGTATTTTTATATTACACGGATAATTCAGAAAATAGACAGAATTTACTAGTTTTGCTTTATTTAATATAAATAACATAAAGTAAAAAGAGGGTACAGAGAGTTGTGTTTTCTAAATTCATCCATCTCATTCTCATCAAAAGGAATCCACTAACAAGGTTGATCAAGTCTTGTTAACAAACTCATTCCGAGTAACATGGAACCGAAGAATTTTTGAATAACACTAGGTTACCTCAACGGGGATATGCACATCCCCAACAATAAGAATATCATATTTCATCTTGACAGTAGGAAGAGGAAATGCAAAACCTCCAAAAATAATCTATGGAATTTTTCTAATAGAGTTTATACTATGAACTTGAGGTTGTTTCCTGCATGAAAAGTGACATTGCCTTTGGTGCAATCAATAACAGCCCCTGCAGTATTCAAAAAGGGTCTTCCAAGAATAATAGACATACTATCGTCCTCGGGAATATCAAGAATAACAAAGTCCGTTAAAATAGTAACATTTGCAACCACAACAGGCACATCCTCACAAATGCCGACAGGTATAGCAGTTGATTTATCAGCCATTTACAAAGATATTTCAGTAGGTGTCAACTTATTCAAATCAAGTCTATGATATAAAGAGAGTGGCATAACACTAACACCGGCTCCAAGATCACATAAAGTAGTTTTAACATAGTTTCTTTTAATGGAGCATGGTATAGTTGGTACTCCGGGACCTCCTAGTTTTTTAGGTATTCCACCTTTAAAAGTGTAATTAGCAAGCATGGTGGAAATTTCAGCTTCCGGTATCTTTCTTTTATTAGTAACAATATCTTTCATGTACTTAGTATAAGGATTCATTTTAAGCATATCAATCAAATGCATACGCAAAAAGATAGGTCTAATCATTTCAGCAAAGCGCTCAAAATCCTCATCATCCTTTTTCTTGGATGGCTTAGGAGGAAAAGGCATGGGTTTCTGAACCCAAGGCTCTCTTTCCTTACCGTGTTTCCTAGCAACAAAGTCTCTTTTATCATATCGTTGATTCTTTGATTGTGGGTTATCAAGATCAACAGCAGGTTCAGCTTCTATATCATTATCATTGCTTGGTTGAGCATCAACATGAACATTATCATTAACATTACCACTAGTTTCATGTTCATTACCAAATTGTGTTTCAGCATCAGAAAATAGAGATATCATTGGGATTCTCAGGTGTGTCAATAACAGGTTCACTAGAAGCATGCAAAGTCCTATCATTTTTCTTTTTCTTCTTTTTAGAAGGACTAGGTGCATCTATATTAGTTCTCTGAGAATCTTGCTCAATTCTCTTAGGGTGGCCTTCAGGATACAAAGGTTCATGAGTCATTTTACCAGTTCTAGTAGCCACTCTAACATCATAGTCATCATTCTTACTATTCAATTCATTGAGCAAATCATTTTGAGCTTTAAGTACATGTTCTACTTGAGTGGTAACCATAGAAGCATGTTTACTAATGAGTTTAAGTTCACCTTTAACTCTAGACATATAATCACCCAAGTGTTCAATCATATAAGCATTTTGTTTCAATTGTCTACCAAAATAAGTATTCAAGTCTTCTTGCTTAACTATAAAGTTATCAAACTCATCCAAGCATTGGCTAGCAAACTTAATAGGAGGGATTTCAGCTTTATCATATCTATAGAGAGAATTTACCTTTACTACCTGTGTCGGGTTATCAAGACCATGTCTTTCTTCAATAGGTGATGGATTAAGACCATATATTTCTTCAATAGGAGGTAAATTCTTAACATCTTCAGCTTTAATGCCCTTTTCTTTCATAGATTTCTTTGCCTCTTGCATATCTTCAGGACTGAGAAATAGAACACCTCTTTTCTTCGGAGTTGGTTTAGGAATAGGCTCGGGAGTTGGCTCAGGAGTTGGCTCAAGAGCTGGCTCAGGAATTGTCCAATTATTTTCATTTGTCAAAATATTATTCAATAGAATTTCAGCTTCATCCGGTGTTCTTTCCCTGAAAATAGAACCAGCACAACTATCCAGGTAATCTCTGGAAGCATCGGTTAGTCCATTATAAAAGATATCAAGTATTTCATTTTTCTTAAGAGGATGATCAGGCAAAGCATTAAGTAATTGGAGAAGCCTCCCCCAAGCTTATGGGAGACTCTCTTCTTCAATTTGCACAAAATTATATATATATCCCTTAAGGCAGCTTGTTTCTTATGAGCGGGGAAATATTTAGCAGAGAAGTAATAAATCATACCCTGGGGACTACGCACACAACCAGGATCAAGAGAATTAAACCATATCTTAGCATCACCCTTTAATGAGAACGGAAATAGTTTAAGGATGTAAAAGTAGCGAGTTCTCTCAGCATTAGTGAACAGAGTGGCTATATCATTTAATTTAGTAAGATGTGACACAACAGTTTCAGATCCATAACCATAAAAAGTATCAGATTCAACCAAAGTAATTATGTCATGATCAATAGAGAATTCATAATCCTTATCAGTAACAAAGATAGGTGAAGTAGCATAAGCAGGATCATATTTCATTCTAGCATTCAGAGTTTTTTGTTAAACTTAGCTAATAATTTCTTAAGATCACTTCTATCATTGCATGCAAGAAAGTCTCTTTTAGTTTCTTCATCCATAACATAGCCCTCAGGCACAACAGGCAATTCATATTTATTAGGAGAGCCTTCATCATCACTTTCATCAATATTACCAGTTTCAATAATTTCATTCTCTCTAGCCCTAGCAAGTTGTTCATTAAGAAATTCACCAAGTGGCATAGTAGTATCAAGCATAGAAGTAGTTTCATCATAAGTATCATGCATAGTAGAAGTGGCATCATCAATAATATGCGACATATCAGAATTAATAGCAGAGGCAGGTTTAGGTGTTGCAAGCTTACTCAAAACAGAAGGTGAATCAAGTGCAGAGCTAGACGGCAGTTCCTTACCTCCCCTCGTAGTTGAGGGATAAATTTTTGTTTTCGCGTCTTTCAAGTTCTTCATAGTGACCAGCTGATATAAATCCCAATTGACTCAAACAATAGAGCTATGCTCCCCAGCAACGGCGCCAGAAAATAGTCTTGATAACCCACAAGTATAGGGGATCGCAACAGTTTTCGAGGGTAGAGTATTCAACCCAAATTTATTGATTCGACACAAGGGGATCCAAAGAATATTCTCAAGTATTAGCAGCTGATTTGTCAATTCAACCACACCTGGAAACTTAATATCTGCAACAAAGTATTTAGTAGCAAAGTAATATGATAGTAGAGGTAACGGTAGCAAAAGTAATGTTTTTGGTGTTTTATAGTGATGATAACAATAGCAACGGAAAAGTAAATAAGCGAAGAACAATATATGGAAAGCTCGTAGGCAATGGATCGGTGATAGAGAATTATGCCGCATGCGATCGATCATGTAACAGTCATAACATAGGGTGACACAGAACTAGCTCCAATTCATCAATGTAATGTAGGCATGCATTCCGAATATAGTTGTATGTGCTTATGGAAAAGAACTTGCATGACATCCTTTGTCCTACCCTCCTGTGGTAGCGGGGTCCTAGCGGAAACTAAGGGATATTAAGGCCTCCTTTTAATAGAGTACCGGACCAAAGCATTAACACATGGTGAATACATGAACTCCTCAAACTATGGTCATCACTGGGAGTGGTCCCGACTATTGTCACTTCGGGGTTGCCAGATCATAACACATAGTAGGTGACTATAGATTTGCAAGATAGGATAAAGAACTCGCATATATTCATGAAAACATAATAGGTTCAGATCTGAAATCATGGCACTTGGGCCCTAGTGACAAGCATTAAGCATAGCAAAGTCATAGCAACATCAATCTCAGAACATAGTGGATACTAGGGATCAAACCCTAACAAAACTAACTCAATTACATGATAAATCCCATCCAACCCATCACCGTCCCGCAAGCCTACGATGGAATTACTCACGCACGGCGGTGAGCATCATGAAATTGGTGATGGAGGAAGGTTGGTGATGACGATGGCGACAGATTCCCCTCTCCGAAGCCCCGAACGGACTCCAGATTAGCCCTCCCGAGAGAGTTTAGGGCTTGGCGGCGGCTCTGTATCGTAAAACGCAATGAATCCTTCTTCTTTATTTTTTTATCCCTGAACAAGAATATATGGAGTTGGAGTTGAGGTCGGTGGAGCTCCAAGGGGCCCACGAGGCAGGGGGCGCACCTAGGGGGGCAGGCGTGCCCCCCACCCTCGTGGCTAGGGTGTGGGCCCCCTGGCCTTGATTCTTTGCCAGTATTTTTTATTATTTCCAAAAATAACCTCCGTGGAGTTTCAGGTCATTCCGAGAACTTTTGTTTCTGCACATAAATAACACCATGGCAATTCTGCTGAAAACAGCATCATTCCGGGTTAGTTCCATTCAAATCATGCAAGTTAGAGTACAAAACAAGGGCAAAAGTGTTTGGAAAAGTAGATACAACAGAGATGTATCAGCCGACAACCGCAGACGGGCTCCATCGGAGCTACGTCACGATGTGGCCAGGTATAGAGGCGCCACACACCCTCTTTGCTTCACTGATGAAGTAATGGATCATGAATTCCCCGAAGGGTTCAAACCCGTGATATTGAATCATACGACGGGACAACTGATCCCGCGGTATGGATCGAGGACTTTATCCTCCACATCCACATGGCCCGCAGAGATGACCTCCATGATATCAAATACCTCCCACTAAAGCTTAAAGGACCAGCTCGACACTGGTTAAACAACTTGCCTGAAAATTCTATCGGCAACTGGGAGGACTTGGAAAAAGCTTTCCTCGACAACTTCCAAGGTACATATGTATGGCCACCAGACGCCGATGACTTATGCCACATAGTTCAACAACCTAGAGAGTCAGCCAAGAAATTCTGGACTAGGTTCCTAACCAAAAAGAACCAGACCGTCGACTGTCCGGATGCCGAAGCCTTAGTAGCCTTTAAACATAGCATCCGCGACGAATGGCTCGCCCGCCACCTCGGCCAAGAAAAGACAAAATCTATGACAGCCCTTACGGCGCTCATGACCCGCTTTTGCGCGGGTGAGGATAGTTGGCTGGCTTGTAGCAAAAACACAGCCAGCAAGGCAGGCCCCTCCGAGGTCAAAAACAACAATGGCAAGCTCCAACGTAACAGACACAAACACGGAAGCAATGGTGATAATACCGACGACACTACAGTCAACGCCGGATTCAACGGCTCCAAGTCCAGCCAGTGGAAGAAACCATACAAAAGAAACAATCAGGGACCATCCATCCTGGACCGCATACTCGATCGCCCGTGCCAAATACATGGCACCCCAGACAAACCAGCCAATCATACCAACAGAGATTGTTGTGTTTTCAAACAGGCCGGCAAATTAAACACCGAGAACAGGGAAAAGGGATCACAAAGCGAGGACGATGATGAGGAGCCCCGACAACCGAACACAGGGGGACAGAAGAAGTTTCCCCCTCAAGTCAAAATAGTGAACATGGTATACGCTACACACATCCCCAAAAGGGAGCGCAAGCGCGCACTAAGGGACGTCTACACGATAGAGCCAATCGCCCCAAAATTCAATCCATGGTCGTCATTCCTGACCACCTTTGATCATCGAGATCATCTGACTAGTATCCGTCATGGCGGCTCAGCCGCGCTAGTCCTCGACCCTATCATTGACTGATTTCACCTGACGCACGTCCTTATGGACGGGGGTCGCAGCCTCAATCTGCTCTATCAGGACACAGTGCGAAAAATGGGCATTAATCCATCACAGATCAAACCTACAAAGACTACCTTCAAAGGAGTCATACCAGGTGTAGAGGCCCGCTGTACAGGCTCAATCATGCTCGAGGTTGTCTTCGGATCTCTGGACAATTTCTGAAGCGAGGAGTTAATCTTCGACATAGTCCCCTTTCACAGCGGCTATCACGCACTGCTCGGACGGATCGCATTCGCCTAATTTAACGTAGTGCCACACTATGCTTATCTCAAGCTCAAGATGCCCGGTCCATGTGGCGTCATAACAGTCAATGGAAATACGGAACGCTCCCTCCGTACAGAAGAGCACACAGCTGCCTTAGCAGCAGAAGTACAGAGCGGCCTTCTCAAGCAGAACCTTAATTCGGCTGCCGAGCCCACGGACACCGTCAAGAGGGTCCGAACTACCCTGCAACAGGACAGCTTGGCTTGTCAGGATCTAGACAAGCAATTCGGCCTCCGTGTCAGTCCTGGTCAAGTAGTGGCATTCGCACCACGCGTACATAACTACGCACTCAAAATTCCATGGGCATCGATGGAGCCATAGCTAGTTTGTGATCGATAGTACGGCTCAACCGACACCGGATACACACTTACTTTCACTTTTATTTGTTTCCTTTTTAGGTTTCAATCCCGCAGGCCCCATCTGATGGCCTGATCACCAGTCCTCTTGAAGGATAAACACACCAAGACGGCGAGAAACGCAGACGTATGGGGGATTTTCAAGGTGGTTTCTTTAACAATCACTCTACCTGTTTTTCAGGACCCACATGCAGCTCTCCCTTGGTTTTTGGCATGTTAATTAGCATGTTGCTTATCGCACTACTTGTATCAATGCGCCTCGACATATTAATCAAATTACAATGAAAATAGTTCGCGACTGGAGCTTTAGGGCCCCAGCTTATCACCTTTGCACCCTTTCTGTTTTCTTTCTTCCTTTTTGTTTTCTTTCTCTTCTTCTCCCCTGTGGGTAACCCTATCAGGTAGCACCCGTACACTTTGGTATGTTTCATATTTGCCAGGGGCTTCAAAGCACCCCACACTACGGCAACAGAAGTCCGAACACTTTCTATAGTATAGTTCGGCACCCCGAATTTAGCACTATATGCATTGGCTCCGAATCATGTCTTTGGTCAATGGTTGGGTTTCCCAGCTCCTGTGCTTGCTACCTTACGTTCCGCTATATCGGCTAAGGTAGTAAAGGGAGAACTACTGCGATTGTGCCTTGGTTTATCCAAATGAGCACCTCAGTAAAGAAAGTCGAAACTAACTGTCATGATGTGGCGAGAGCCGGTCAGCTCTTCGGAGGTTGCAAATCGTTGGCGATTTCTTCCGCATTACGCAAAGGATCAGTACTTCCCAATTAGACGCTTATAGCACTCTGGTTCAGATACTAGGGGTTGCGCCCATGTTTTTATTGTCAAACTCCTATGGCTAAGTGAGGGCGTTAAAACTGCATTGTCTAATTGCCTGGTTCGTTGCGCTAAACAACTCCTTCAAGGACCATATAACTGGATCAAGATTGTTTAGATTTCATCCCAAACACCTCCATAGTACCTACATGGGGGCAGAAACCGATGACTGGCCAACCCTTAGATTTCATACAACACGGCCGCACAGGAGGTAAAATTTAAAACATAAAACAAGCATTATATTACAAACCCACTTTGTTTTATCATACAAGGTAGAAGGAACTTGAATACATTCAGTCAAAGATAATGTCCTGCGAACACTGTGCCGCTACAATACGAGACCCCTCCAGGACGTCGCCAAAATACCGCTCGGGTATACAGTGCTCCTTGCCCTCGGGCGGCCCCTCGGTCACAAGCTTGATGGCGTCCATCTTCGCCCACCAGACCTTGACGCGGGTAAAGGCCATACACGCGCCCTCGATGCAGACGGACCACTTGACAGCGTCCAACCTAGGACAGGCATCCACCGGCCGCTTCACGAGGCCAAAGAACTGCCGGGTATAGCTTCGGCTGGCCATAGACGGATTATTAAATCCTTCATGGCCAGTTCGGCCACCCTGTGCAGCTCGACCAATTGTTTAACTGATCGCTGAAGGACACCGGATGTTTTGGCGCAAGATATTGTGACCAGAACAGTTTCTCCGTGGAGCTCCCTTCTTCGTCTTGGAAGAACTCCGCGGCGTCGAACACACTACTTGGCAGATCAGCAAAAGCCCCTGGAGAACTCTGAATCTGGGTTAGTAAAAGATACTTCCTCTTCACATACTTGCTTCGCATACTAAATGCCTTACCCGCCACGATCGTCCTGCCCTGGGCCTCACTCCGGGCCGTCTCTGCACTCTGACGAGCCTTGGCGAGTTCGGTCTCTTGAGCCGACGCATCGCGCTCCAAGGTCTCGCACTTCCTCACTGCGCCCTGGAGCTCTTGTTGGACCTCGTTTACCTGGGCCTTGAGCTTCTTACAGGCGGCCTGCTCCTTGACGGCCTTCCCCTCGGCTTCGGCCAGGGCCTTTCTCAGGGCCTCGACCTCGGTCGTCGCTTCTATACATATCATGACACTTCGGTCAATGCATATCATTTTACTTTTTTCGAATACATAACGGGTTATCACATACCTTGTTTTTCTTGGAACTGCCTCCTCACCTGGCCGAGCTCCTCCTCGGCCTGCTCCAGTCTCCGCCTCAGTTTGGAGACCTCGGCAGTATGCGAGGCTGCGGCCAACAGCGACGCCTGCGTATTCATTTCAGACAAACTTAGTTAGTTTCCTGCAATAAAGGATTGATCCTCTGTCCGCCTTTTTCTTTCCGAACACCGGACTGTGTCTCAGGGGCTACTGTCTATATTGGGATTTGCTCTTTTTTGGCGTCGCTTACGTCAAAACCTGTCAGCAGGCTGTTGTAGGCTTCGGTTAGTCCGCTCTTGATAGACTGAACCCTTTCAATAACCGTTCCCATAAGAACACGGTGCTCATCCACAATGGAAGCGCCTCGCAGCGCTTCCAGCAGATTATCCGGTGCCCCTTGTTGGACAGGTGTCATCGGTGGGATAGGCATACCCCCTTCTTTCAAAGGAGGTTGCGCTCCGGATTCTGGAGCCGTATCGGTCTCCAGAATCGAATCCGGTTGAGGGACGAACTGAATACGGCCCTCACCACCAGTCTCCATGGGGATTGGCTCCCCCTGGTGTCCGGCGACGGAGGCCTCGCCTTCTGGCGCCTCCTGAGCATCCCTCCGGCATGGGAAAGTCCTTTGGGACAATACCTCTGCATCGCACTTGGCCTTGGGGGAGTAAGCGGTCGGCGGTGACTCGCTGGCCATTGCCCTTGAATCCAACAAACCTCATGACGAGGATCGCTGGGAGCTATCATGGGCCGGACTGCAATAGCATAACTAATAATGTTAATACAACAAAGAGGAGAGGCTAGATTTATGGGCATGTATGAGTCTTAGCACTTCGATGCAGCTCGAGGCTTAGTGCTAGGGCGTCACTCCGGACTGTTGTCAATGTCCCACGCAGAGTTATCCGCGTGGGAGCCCTTCCCTTTCTTGGACGTCTCCGCCTCCAGGTTCATGGAGGCCGCCCTTTTCTTCTTTCCCTCATTAAGGGGAGGGTTTCTCTTCTCCTCCTCCTCCTCCTCCTCGTCCTCGGCGGCGAAGGAAATGGTTACTTCGTCTTCGAACATCACGTCCGAAGCACCCTTGCGACGGGGGCCACCTTTGGCCCCTTGGCCTCCTTTTCTGGCGGCCTATAGGGCGCCGGAATCTTCGCCAGGAGCGAGATGACTGGCTCCTCGGGCAACGGAGCCGAACTATAGATCCTCTCCGCTCTCTTCGTCCATGCCTAAAGAATACAGCAAGGGTTAGGCATCCTCCTTGAACAAACAAGTAGAAGGTACACCTTAAGAAAAGGGGAACTTACCTCATTGGCGGGATGAGAGTGATCGTGCCCGCGGTCCGAATCCATGACCGGCGGCTTCACGTGGCCCTTGAAGAGCAACTTACAGGTACCTTCGTGAGTAGTTCCGAAGAGCCCTTCCAGGGTTTGGTGCTTCACCGGATCAAATTCCCATAAAGGGAAGCTTCGGCTTTGGCAGGGGAGAATCCGGCGAACCAGCATCACCTAGATCACGTCGACGAGCTTGACGTCTTTATCCACCATACTCTGAATCCGCGTTTGCAGCGCTATCAGCTCGTCTGATGCTGACCAGTTGGGGCCTTTCTCCTTCCAGGAGGTGAGCCGCATTGGGGCTCCGGCCCTAAACTCGGGAGCCACCGCCCAAGTGGCGCCGCACGGCTCTCTGATGTAGAACCACTGCTTCTGCCACTCCTTGACTATCTCCATAAAAGTGCCTGTGGGCCAAGTGACGTTGGGCATCTTGCTCACCATGGCGCCCCCGCACTCCGCGTGCTGACCGTCCACCACCTTCGGCTTCACGTTGAAGGCCTTGAGCCATAGGCCAAAGTGGGGGTAGATACGGAGGAAGGCCTCGCACACGACAATAAATGTCGAGATGTTGGGGAAGGAGTTTGGGGCTAGAACATGGAAATCTAGCCCGTGATAGTACATTAGTCCGCGGACGAAGGGGTGAAGTGGAAACCCCAATCCGCGGACGAAGTGAGGGAGGAAAACTACCCTCTCAGTAGGCTTCGGGGTGGGGATGACCTGCCCCTTGGAGGGCAGACGGTGGGCGATTCCTTTCGCCAGGTACCTGGCCGCCCGAAGCCGGGTGATGTCCTTCTCCTTGATGGAGGAGACCATCCACTTGCCTTGGCCTCCGGATCCAGACATGGTTAAGTGCTTTCTTGAGAAGGGGGAGATGGGAACTTGGGTGTTGGAGCTCGAGAATGGAAGGACAGAGAGGAAGGGAAGGCGTGGGTAAAGAAAGTGGATTCTTAACTCCTTATAAAGGCAGTGAATATTGAACGCCTCCCCACTCGCCTTAAAACTTGCCTATTCCCAAGGGCTGTATGAAAGACACGGTTGGGTTACCCACACCCGTATTGATGAGAATCCCACAATAAGGGGACACGATCTCTGCTTTGACAAGACGTGCCAATGACAACCGCGTCTCGAGACATGGAGCGGCAGACGAAAAACCGTTCGAAATTATGACCGGGCGGACATGATGTCATGTTGTAAAAAGTTGTCAACGGATTGGACTCGTGAATTATTATATTCTCTGCGGTTGTGTGTGGTGTGTGTGTTACAGGTCCGGACACAACCATTACGTCTGAAGACCGTCTTAGAGTTCAGAAGGAGGAACCCGCCTTAATGCCGAAGACAGATCTACGTGCCGGATACCTTGTCATTGAAGCCAGGTTCAGGGGCTACTGAGGGAGTCCTGGACTAAGGGGTCCTCGGGCGTCCGGCCTGTTAGCCATGTGTCGGATTGATGGGTTGTGAAGATACGAAGACCGAAGACTGCACCCGTGTTCGGATGGGACTCTCCTTGGCGTGGAAGGAAAGCTTGGCCATCAAATAAGTAGATTCCTTTCTTTGTAACCGACTTTGTGTAACCCTAGATCCTCCGGGTGTCTATATAAACCGGAGGAAGAAGAATCATTACCATAGTCATACAGGCTAGGCCTTTAGGGTTTAGCCATCGCGATCTCGTGGTAGATCAACTCTTGTAATACTCATATTCATCAAGATCAACCAAGCAGGAAGTAGGGTATTACCTCCATAGAGAGGGCCCGGACCTGGGTAAACATCGTGTCCCCTGTCTCCTGTTCCCATCGACCTTAGACGCACAGTTCGGGACCCCCTACCCGAGATCTGCCGGTTTTGACACCGACAATCGGCGGGCCACCCAACCAACTTTTATGCCGGAGAACTGCTCTTCTTGCTCGTCGGATGCCATCGAAAGAGTGGAGCAAATGGTGGAAGGAGGAGATGGGGGAGCGGCTGAGTGGTGCGATTCTTGCCCGGCGTCCGGCCTCGTTTAAATAGTGGGCGGGCGGGAGGAGCTTGCCCGGCGTTGTGTTTAATGCTGGCCCACTCATGAACAGACGAGTGGACGGAGTTGGTTTGTCGGCTTCCATGCGGGTGTAATGGAGGCATTTGAATGCGGCGAGGAGGCATGTCAGCCGAGCGTGCAGCGGGCGGCGTCCCCGACCGGCGCGCCACTTCAATGGCGAAGGCAGTGAGAGGCCGCGTCCATCCTAAGCCGCCTTCAATGTGGAGCAGCGCGCTCTACACCGACATGAATGCGGGCAGCTGGCGACGGGCAGAAAGTGCACGCGGGAGGGGTGAGGGGTTTTTGGTGGGCCAGGGCGGTTAGAAGCGCGCGTGACAGCGGTCCGAACTCCCTCAAATCTCCCCACGTTTGTCTTCGGTTTGTTGGGGAAAACGCATTCGGACCGCGCTGCAGATCGAGACAGGACCGAGTTGGATGGCTACCGCAGTCCGAACGGCATGATCCGGACTGATGCGGGGGGTTTGCGAGTCGGCATTGGAGATGCCCTAAATCTTGTACTCGTTCCGTTTGGAAATACTTGTCGGAGGAATGGGTGTATCTAGATGACAACGGCGCGCCTTTAGCTCGTTTTAGTTCTTATAATTATCGCTAGGTGGTCTACGGGTCGGGACGTAAGTCCCATGGAGATATCCTTCTTACTTGGCCACTACCAGCAGCGGTGCATGTGCATCCCAGTGCGACGCCTAAGAGCATCTCTAGTGGCTTGTGCAAATGGTGGTCTATACCAAATTTAGACTATCACATGCCAAAAAAAGTCTTCATTGGCTTGTCTATTGCGTCATCTAAAATTTAGACAATGTCCAAACTAGCTACCCGTCGTCCACATTTGGACAACCAAGCCACAATGTCTAAACCAAAAATGTTGGCTCATGAGCTTAGCCATTCACCAATTCGGAGCAATTGGAGGACGTCGGCAGGGAGGCGGCCGCGCCCGCGCTGGACACGGAGGTCGTTGCGCCTGGACCGTCGCCTCATCAGGGTTGAACCTGTTGCTATTGTTTATTTCTCGTAAATTATATAGGGTGTTGCTAGTGTTGAACCTAAAATAATTTCGCAGCTGTTTTATTTTCTCCTTTATATGTCTTGCGGATAAAAAAATAAATGAGAACAACTCAGAAATGACCAACATAAGATTTTTAGAAAATATAGCTGCTATAAGATACTATTAGAATATATGAAAGAGAATATAGACATCATGTATATAGACAATCCGCTGGAAAACTTAGGTTGTCTAAAAGAAAAAAAATTACACTATTGTGTATATGTAGATATAGACTATCAAATTTAGACAAGCCACTAGGGATGCTCTAATCGTACCAAGAAGGGTCGTATACACACTGGTCTCGCCGTGGAAGGGGCAGTGATGATGCACCATACTCCATCGTGTTTCCCGTGCCATCAGTCCACACAAACCAGCGAACGTACGTACGTAGACGCACCCCATCAATCAATCCGGCGGAGTCCAAAGTCCGATCTCTGTGCCCGTCCGCCATGATATCTGTGGGCGAAACATGGACGCCTCGTACCACAGTACTCCGCTTGCCTCCTCCCCAAAGTCGCGCGATATTAAACGTCCGTGATCGTGACCCGCCTCCTGTCTTAGTGCTAATTAGGCCTCCAGCTCAGTGGCGTGAAATTTTCTCTACGGCCAACATTAAATCATTAATGGCACTGCAGTGTGGACTGCGGTTGTTATGGCGCCATTGTGAGAGCTCAACACGCTACTGTATCCACTAAAGAGACTGCACAAGCACTGGTTGTTGGCCATGGTACCTCCTGGTTTGAATTCTTCTTACCTCTCTTTAACCATGCAGGCATGGATCTTCTTCTTAGTGATTAGTCACGTCCTAGCCGTGGTCATGTTTTGTTTTTCAGTTTTGCTAAATGAGGAGTGACATACGTGTGGCACGAAACACTCTGCCTTGATGTTTTTTACAACTAAAGTTGTCATTCAAAGAAAAAAATCCAAAAAAAATTTGAACTTGCCATCTGAATACGTGCTTGATAACTGAAGTTATCATCCTGGTGTCACTAAACTTATCATAACAAACGATCGAAGTTGCCATGTGTTCGTGCCACGCGTGTGGCACTTATCAGGGTCCTTTAATTTGTTTTTGATTCTCATGAAGATTGAACTCGTTTATACGAAAATCCTGCAAAATTCGTGAGTTCAAAATCAACCATTAAAGATTCTATAGCTAAATGGATTTTAGAATACACAAGCATAAGGAGACACTGGAAAAACCTCTACGGATCAAGGAGCCTGGCTACAGCAACAACTCGCCACGGCCACTAACTAACTACTGTAATTACCAGTCACATGCACATGCACCATGGCCTACCGAGGAAAACCTCTCGTCCTGGCTTCGGCAGCTCTCCCGCCGTCCCACGTATATATACACCTCCCTCCTCTCTCTCCTCTCGCATCTGCAAGCTTCCAAATCCTCTCACATCACCGCATTCCCACATTCCCCCAGGTCTCCTGCCTGCTTGCGGATCTCCTCCTCTCCGATCCGATCGTCGCCATGCTGTCTTCTCACTGCGAGAGCATGCTGGCCTACGCCGCCGCCGCCGGACGGCGCGCGATGCTGGTCGACCCCCGGCGCTACCGGCCCAACGTGGAGGTGGCGCCCAACTGCCCGCGCTGCGACTCGCCCAACACCAAGTTCTGCTACTACAACAACTACAGCCTCAGCCAGCCGCGCTACTTCTGCAAGGGCTGCCGCCGCTACTGGACCAAGGGCGGGTCCCTCCGCAACGTGCCCGTCGGCGGCGGCTGCCGCAAGAACCGGCGGGGCAAGCCTGTGCGGTCCATGGCCGAGGCCGACACGGCCTCGCCGAGCCACGGCGCGGCAGTGTTCTCTCACCGCTTCCACGGCCCGGTCCGACCCGACCTGCTCCTGGAAGGCATGGTTGGCAACCCGGCCGAGCTCGCCCAGCCGGAGCCGGGCGAGGCTGAGAAGCCCGCCGGAGCCGCCGACGGCCCGACGATCGATCTGGCACTGCTCTACTCCAAGTTCTTGAGCCAACAGCCTCTCGCCGAGCAGGGCGCCGTCGTGCCGGAATCGGCCGGCCCCTCGAGTGGGTCAAGCACGGAGATGAGCCCGCCGGCCCTATCCAGCCCAGGCCAACACGGGTTGGGCGAAATCTGCGGGCCGGCGAGCAGCACGGAGCCCAGCGCGACGACGATGCTCCAGTGCGCCGACGCGCGCGCGCACGCGCTTGGCGAGTTCAACTTCAGCGTGGACCAGAGCTGCTACGACTCGCTCGGGCTGCCAACGGACGGCGCCGATCTGACGATGCTCCCGCCGGCGTGGGACCAGGAGGCCAAGTACGAGCCGTTCAGTTCGCTTCCCGATCAGGAGGACGCCATGAGCCTCCACGACGCCGTCCCCGCCGGCGACGACGTGTGGAGCAAGGTGCTGGGCTGCCAAGGGCTGGAAGCCGCTCTCTCCGCAGGCCTCGATCGATGCTAAGCTCATTTTCAAGCTCGTTGATCCGTGGCCGCCGCTGTCCTCGTGATTGATTTCATGTCTTTTCTTTTCCTCTCCCTATTTTTACCCTTGTCCAAAAGTAACTTATATATATATATGGGGATCGTGTTCATGGTCAAGGAGTGTATACATGCGGGATAAAAATGGATTTGTACTGTAATAACATCGATATATCTGTATTATTGGCAATATACTTACTATTAACAGCTGGGTTTTTCCTGTTCTGAGCTACACGTTCACTTCTTCCTAGTACGACCAATCAATGTTGTTCCTGTTATACACATGCACTGCCTGACCTGGGCGTGGACGGATGGGCATGCACACACATGCCGATGCCGATGCCGATGGTGCCATGCTGGTGAATGAATGAGTGAATGGTGCACTGGGATTCCAACGACATGCCCTGTGGAGTGGCGTGGACGTGGCCAACAATCTGAAGCAGCTGCCACTAGTCGCTCGAAAGGCGACATTTGGCCCTAGCTCGTTATAGAGGGATTTACCATGCCTGCACGCCTCAATTATTGTTGCTACAACAGGACAGGCAGCTCCTAGATCCAGCCCGTGGATAGACGGTGGGAGGGCGCTCTATGGATCCATCATTGCCGGCTC
Source organism: Triticum aestivum (assembly GCF_018294505.1). NCBI lineage: Eukaryota > Viridiplantae > Streptophyta > Magnoliopsida > Poales > Poaceae > Triticum > Triticum aestivum. Next base: position 470,975,554 of record NC_057794.1, read on the forward strand.
GAGCGAGCGTTCACTGCCATCGTCTTCAACATTTTTTTTTTGCGGGGTAAAGAGAGTTTTTATTGCAATGTAATAGTGTTACAATCAAGAGGCCACAACTCCTCAATACAAGGTGGAGCATCTTCAACAAAATTAGCAGCGTAGCATGACTATGGTTATTTTCAAGAACAAGGAACAAAAAAAAAGTACTCCCTTCGACGTCCACTTTAGTACAACTTTGTATAATATGGATCAGGGGAGTAACGACTTGCAACGGAAGGGGAATCGGAGAACCAGCTGCGCCCTGACCATACGCCTTCCGTATAATTCCGCAACAAAATTGTGCAAGTGATAAAGAAACGACACTGTGGAGTGATGCACTGGTGCTCCGGCCGGCCCCTTGCAGTTGTAGATGTACTAGGAAGCAGTTGCAGATGTACTAGGAAGTGAAACGAAGTGAAAGGTAGAATTCAAAGTTGAGTAAGCTTGCGCACCAGCTAGCTATACATGGGCTTCGATCCGATTAAGAAGATTTCTTTTTTTGAAACTGCCAAGCTTTATTAATCGAAGTTCACATAGTATGGGATACAAATGAGATCGTGGGGTTGGCCTAGCCAGACATGACGGCCCTGATCAAGAGAGAGAAAACTGGGCTAAACTATGCCCTTCAACATTCCCCACAAAAAAAACTATGCCCTTAAACATTAGAAGCTCGCCCTTCAAAACAGAAGCTGCAGTCGAACTCGATGCCCTCAAGTTAATTTTGTTGATGATCATGCTATACCGTCCAGAATCGCCACTAGTAATATTGCTGACCACCAGCTTTCAATCAAATTTGATGCAATCACAATATTCCGCAGGGAAAGGTCATCCGCTAAACACAAGGCCTCTCGACATGCAATGGCTTCGAGTGTGGCCACGTCCAGAACACCGTGCACAATAAGTGCGGACGATCCAAGGTAATTTCCAGCATCGTCACGACAAACTGCAGCCACAGAGCCCACAATCCCTGACCTAGCAACGCCGGCATTAACATGAATTTTTGCATATCCAGTGGGAGAAGCCTTCCCTCGCCGAGAAGCAACCCTACTGGTTGGTGCTGACCCATGCCTCGAAGGGATTTGTTTGCCAACTTCCCCAGGTTCAGAGATGATAGTTTATCTACATTTCAGTTAGCTGATTTTTCGAGTCTGGGTCAATCAATTTTCGAATGATGGAAGGAGAAGGAAGGCCTCGCCGGAGAGAATGAATGGGTCACCGTCATCACCCCATTGTCTACCTCGAAGGAAATATGCCCTAGAGGCAATAATAAAGTTGTTATTTATATTTCCTTATATCATGATAAATGTTTATTATTCATGTTAGAATTGTATTAACCGGAAACTTAGTACATGTGTGAATACATAAACAAACAGAGTGTCATTAGTATGCCTCTACTTCACTAGCTCGTTGAATCAAAGATGGTTAAGTTTCCTATCCATAGACATGAGTTGTCATTTGATTAACGGGATCACATCATTAGAGAATGATGTGATTGACTTGACCCATTCCATTAGCTTAGCATGATGATCGTTTAGTTTGTTGCTATTGCTTTCTCCATAACTTATACATGTTCCTATGACTATGAGATCAGGCAACTCCCGAATACCGGAGGAACACTTTCTGTGCTACCAAACATCACAACGTAACTGGGTGATTATAAAGGTGCTCTACAGGTGTCTCCGATGGTGTTTGTTGAGTTGGCATAGATCGAGATTAGGATTTGTCACTCCGATTGTCGGAGAGGTATCTCTGGGCCCTCTCGGTAATGTACATCAATATAAGCCTTGCAAGCAATGTGACTAATGAGTTAGTTGCGGGATGATGCATTACGGAACGAGTAAAGAGACTTTCCAGTAACGATGTTGAACTAAGTATTGAGATACCGACGATCAAATCTCGGACAAGTAACAGACCGATGACAAAGGGAACAATGTATATCGTTATGCGGTCTAACCGATAAAGATCTTCATAGAATATGTGGGATCCAATATGAACATCCAGGTTCCGCTATTGGTTATTCACCGGAGACGTGTCTCGGTCATGTCTACATTGTTCTCGAACCCGTAGGGTCCGCACGCTTAACGTTCGGTCACGATCGGTATTATGAGTTTATGTGTTTTGATGTACCGAAGGTAGTTCGGAGTCCCGGATGTGATCACGGACATGACGAGGAGTCTCAAAATGGTTGAGACATAAAGATTGATATATTGGATGACTATATTCGGACACCGGATGAGTTCCCGGGGTCACCGGATAATTATCGGAGTGCCGGGGGGTTATCGGAACCCCCGGGGGGAACTAATGGGCCAACATGGGCCTTGTGAGAGAGATAGGAGGAGCCATAGGGCTGCCCCCCCCCCCTGGGAGCCTGAATTGGAAAAGGAGGGGGCGGCGCCCCCTCTTTCCCTCCTTCTCTTCCTCTCTTTCCTTCCCCCTCCTTCTTCCTTGTTGGACTAGGAAAGGGGGAGTCCTACTCCTACTAGGAGGAGGACTCCTCCCTCTCCTTGGCGCGCCCCTAGGCTGGCCGGCCTTCCCCCTTGCTCCTTTATATACAGGGGCATGGGGGCACCCTAGGACACACGAGTTGATTGTTTCCAGCCATGTGCGGTGCCCCCCTCCACCATAATCCACCTTGGTCATATCATAGCGGTGCTTAGGCGAAGCCCTGTTCCGGTAGCATCATCATCACCGTCATCACGCCGTCGTGCTGAAGAAGCTCTCCCTCGACACTCTGCTGGATCGTGAGTTCGTGGGACGTCATCGAGCTGAACGTGTGCAGATCCCGGAGGTGCCGTACTTTCGATACTAGGATCGGTCGATCGTGAAGACGGATGATTACATCAACCGCGTTGTCATAACGCTTCCACTTACGGTCTACGAGGGTACCTAGATAACACTCTCCCCTCTCATTGATATACATCACCATGATCTTGCGTGTGTGTAGGAAATTTTTTGAAATTACCGTGTTCCCCAACAGTGGTATCAGAGCCAGGTTTATGCGTAGATGTTATATGCACGAGTAGAACACAAAGGAGTTGTGGACGTGGGTATATACATATTGCTTGCCGTCACTAGTTGATTCTCGATTCGGTGGTATTGTTGGATGAAGCAGCCCAGACCGACATTACGCGTACGCTTACGGGAGACTGGTTCTACCGACGTGCTTCGTACACAGGTGGCTGGTGGGTGTTAGTTTCTCCAACTTTAGTTGAATTGGATTCAATGAACAGGGTTCTTTCTTAATATCAAAAAGCAATCACTATACCGCGTTGTGGTTTTTGATGCGTAGGTAAGAACAGTTCTTGCTCAGCCCATAGCAGCCATGTAAAACTTGCAACAACAAAGTAGAGGACGTCTAACTTGTTTTTGCATGGCATATTGTGATGTGATATGGTCAAGACATGATGCTAAATTTTATAGTATGAGATGGTCATGTTTTGTAACAGAGTTATCGGCAACTGGCAGGAGCCATATGGTTGTCGCTTTATTGTATGAAATGCAATCACCATGTAATTGCTTTACTTCATCACTAAGCGGTAGCGATAGTCCTAGAAGCAATAGTTGGCGTGACGACAATGATGCTTCGATGGAAATCAAGGTGTCAAGTCAGTGATGATGGTGATCATGACGGTGCTTTGGAGATGGAGATCAAAGGCACAAGATGATGATGGCCATAGCATATCACTTATATTGATTGCATGTGATGTTTATCCTTTATGCATCTTATTTTGCTTAGTTCGGCGGTAGCATTATAAGATGATCTCTCACTAAATTTCAAGGTATAAGTGTTCTCCCTGAGTATGCACCGTTGCTACAGTTTGTCATGCCGAGACACCACATGATGATCGGGTGTGATAAGCTCTACGTTCACATACAACGGGTGCAAGCCAGTTTTGCACACGCAGAATACTCGGGTTAAACTTGACGAGCCTAGCATATGCAGATATGGCCTCGGAACACTGAGACCGAAAGTCGAGCGTGAATCATATAGTAGATATGATCAACATAGTGATGTTCACCATTGAAAACTACTCCATCTTGATACGTCACCAACATATCTATAATTTTTTATTGCTCCATGCTATATTATCTACTGTTTTGGACATTATTGGGCTTTATTATCCACTTTTATATTATTTTTGGGACTAACCTATTAACTGGAGGCCCAGCCCGGAATTGTTGTTTTTTTTGCCTATTTTAGGGTTTCGAAGAAAAGGAATATCAAACGGAGTCCAAACGGAATGAAACCTTCGGGAACGTGATTTTCTCACCGAACATGATCCAGGAGACTTGGACCCTACGTCAAGAAACAAAGGAGGAGGCCACGAGGTAGGGGGCGCGCCTACCCCCCCCCCCCCCAGGCGCGCCCTCCACCCTCGTGGGCCCCCTGTTGCTCCATCGACGTACTCCTTCCTCCTATATATACCTACGTACCCCCAAACGATCAGATACGGAGCCAAAACCCTAATTCCACCACCGCAACTTTCTGTATCCATGAGATCCCATCTTGGGGCCTGTTCCGGAGCTCCGCCAGAGGGGGTATCCATCACGGAGGGCTTCTACATCAACACCATAGTCTCTCCGATGAAGTGTGAGTAGTTTACCTCAGACCTTCGGGTCCATAGTTATTAGCTAGATGGCTTCTCTCTTTTTGGATCTCAATACAATGTTCTCCCCCTCTCCTGTGGAGATCTATTCAATGTAATCTTCTTTTTGCGGTGTGTTTGTTGAGACCGATGAATTGTGGGTTTATGATCAAGATTATCTATGAACAATATTTGAATCTTCTCTGAATTCTTTTATGTATGATTGGTTATCTTTGCAATTCTCTTCGAAATATCAGTTTGGTTTGGCCTACTAGATTGATCTTTCTTGCAACGGGAGAAGTGCTTAGCTTTGGGTTCAATCTTGCGGTGTCCTTTACCAGTGACAGTAGGGGCAGCAAGGCACGTATTGTATTGTTTCCATCAATGGTAATAAGATGGGGTTTTTTATCATATTGCATGAATCTATCCCTCTACATCATGTCATCTTGCTTAAGGCGTTACTCTGTTTTCATGAACTTAATACTCTAGATGCATGCTGGATAGCAGTCGATGAGTGGAGTAATAGTAGTAGATGCAGGCAGGAGTCGGTCTACTTGTCTTGGACGTGATGCCTATATACATGATCATACCTAGATATTCTCATAACTATGCTCAATTCTGTCAATTGCTCAACAGTAATTCGTTGACCCACCGTAAAATACTTATGCTCTTGAGAGAAGCCACTAGTGAAACCTATGGCCCCCGAGTCTATCTTCATCATATTAATCTTCCAATACTTAGTTATTTCCTTTGCTTTTTTACTTTGCTTTTATTTTACTTTGCATCTTTGTCATAAAAATACCAAAAATATTATCTTATCATATCTATCAGATCTCACTCTCGTAAGTGACCGTGAAGGGATTGACAACCCCTTATCGCGTTGGTTGTGAGGAGTTATTTGTTTTGTGCAGGTACTAGGGACGCGCGCGCAACCTCCTACTGTATTGATACCTTGGTTCTCAAAAACTGAGGGAAATACTTACGCTACTTTGTTGCATCATCCTTTCCTCTTCGGAGAAATCCAACGCGGTGCTCAAGAGGTAGCACATCTCACATGATGATCGGACATGGTTTAGTTGATATGGATCACGTGATCACTTAGATGATTAGAGGAATATCTATCTAAGTGGGAGTTCTTAAGTAATTTGATTAATTGAACTTTAATTTATCACGAACTTAGTACCTAATAGTATTTTGCATGTCTATGTTGTTGTAGATAGATGGCCCGTGTTGTTGTTCCGTTGAATTTTAATGCGTTCCTAGAGAAAGCTAAGTTGAAAGAAGATGGTAGCAACTACACGAACTGGGTCCGTAACTTGAGGATTATCCTCATTTCTGCACAGAAGAATTACGTCCTGAAAGCACCGCTAGGTGACAAACCCGCTGCAGGAGCAATGATACGTCTCTGTTGTATCTATAATTTTTAATTGTTCCATGCCAATATTCTACAACTTTCATATACTTTTGGAAACTTTTTATACTATTTTTGGGACTAACATATTGATCCAATGCCCAGTGCCAGTTCTTATTTGTTGCATGTTTTTTGTTTCGCAGAATATCCATATCAAACGGAGTCCAAAAGGGATAAAAACTGACGGAGATTTTTTGGAATATATATGATTTTTGGGAAGAAAAATCCACGCGAGACGGTGCCCGAGGGGGCCACGATGCAGGGGGGCGCCCCTGACCCTCGTGGCCACCCCGTAAGGCGGTTGGTGCCCTTCTTTCGCCGCAAGAAAGCTAATATCCGGATAGAGATCATGTTAAAATTTCAGCCCAATCGGAGTTATGGATCTCTGGGAATATAAGAAACAATGAAAGGGAAGAATTTGAGAACGCAGAAGCAGAGAGAGACAGAGAGACGGGTCCAATCTCGGAGGGGCTCTCGCCCCTCCCACACCATGGAGGCCATGGACCAGAGGGGAAACCCTTCTCCCATCTAGGGAGGAGGTCAAGGAAGAAGAAGAAGGAGGGAGGCTCTCTCCCCCTCGCTTCCGGTGGCACCGGAGTGCCACCGGGGGCCATCATCATCACCGCAATCTTCACCAACAACTTCACCGCCATCATCACCAACTCTCCCCCCTTCTATGCAGCGTGTAATGTCTCTCTTACCCACTATAATCTCTACTTAAACATGGTGCTCAACGCTATATATTATTTCCCAATGATGTATGGCTATTCTATGATGTTTGAGTAGATCTGTTTTGTCCTATGGGCTATTTGATGATCAAGATTGGTTTGAGTTGCATGTTTTGTTATTGGTGCTGTCCTATGGTGTTCTCCATGTCGCGCAAGCGTGAGGGATCCCCGCTGTAGGGTGTTGCAATATGTTCATGATTCGCTTATAGTGGGTTGCATGAGTGACTGAAACACAAACCCGGGTAAGGGGGTTGTTGCGTACGGGATAAAGAGGACTTGATACTTTAATGCTATGGTTGGGTTTTACCTTAATGATCTTTAGTAGCTGCGGATGCTTGCTAGAGTTCCAATCATAAGTGCATATGATCCAAGTAGAGAAAGTATGTTAGCTTATGCCTCTCCCTCATATAAAATTGCAATAATGATTACCGGTCTAGTTATCGATTGCCTAGGGACAAATAACTTTCTCGTAACAAAAAGCTCTTTACTAAAAACTAACTTATTTGTGTCTTTATATAAACAGCCCCTACTTTTTATTTACGTAATCTTTATTATCTTGCAAACCTATCCAACAACACCTACAAAGTACTTCTAGTTTCATACTTGTTCTAGGTAAAGCGAACGTCAAGCGTGCGTAGAGTTGTATCAGTGGTCGATAGAACTTGAGGGAATATTTGTTCTGCCTTTAGCTCCTCGTTGGGTTTGACACTCTTACTTATCGAAAACAGTTGCGATCCCCTATACTTGTGGGTGATCAAGACCTTTTTCTGGCGCCGTTGCCGGGGAGCAATAGCGTGGGGTGAATATTCTCGTGTGTGCTTGTTTGCTTTATCACTAAGTAATTTTTATTTGCTGTTCTTAGTTGTTCTTTATCTTTAGTTATGGATATGGAACACAAAATACCAAAAAAAAAATAGGTGTACTTGCTGCTCATGGAGATGAGGAACCTCCTAAAACCCTTGATGCTGGTTATGTGAAAGATATTATGTACTACTTTAATAATCCTGAGAAAACCCCATTCAATTATGTAATGGGAGTAACGTTGGATCAACGTGAATACTTTAGGGATTACTGCTTGACACAAAAAGGAAAACTATTACGTGATCAAATTCATATATTGGATTGGTATGCTAGGCAACTATGCTTGAGATATGATTATACTTGTTGCTCTAGGATGAAGGCTCCACACCTTCCTTTTTATGCGAATTTAATGATAATAAAACCTTAGCTTCTTATGCTAATGATATATATGATTACTATGATGTGGAACAAATAGAAGAATTTTTTGCTTTTATGGGTGCTTATGAAATTGAATCTATGTTTAAAGAGTTTGAAGATTTTGATGATCTGGTTTATAGACCTGAAAATTTAGCTATCCTTAAATATTGCTATGAGAATTATGAATACAATTACGATATTAATGCACTTATTGAGAAAGTCTCCGTTGTCCAAGAAGAGACTGAAAGTGCTAGTGATCGACTAGAGGGGGGGTGAATAGGCAACTTTTATGAAAGTCTTCAAAACATGGAAGTTTCGAAGACAAACGATAGAAATAAGCCTATTACCATGCAGCGGAAGGTAGACTACACTAGGAAAACCATAGTCAAGTATTCAATGAAGTGAAAGCACAATGACTAATAGCAGCTAGGCAGTAAGGATCAGGTAGGAAGATATTGTGAAGCCAATCAGAACAAGCAGTCACTCAGTGAAGACAAAAGATAATGCAATCATACAATGGCTTCACAAGGACCAACAGTAAGTAAAGGGAAGGGAAGTATGAAACCAGTGACTCGTTGAAGACAATGATTTGTTGGACCAGTTCCAGTTGCTATGATAACTATACGTCTGGTTAGGGCGGCTAGGTATTTAAACCTGAGGACACACGGTCCCGAACACCCAGTCCTGAACACGCAGCTCAGGACACCCAGTCCTCACTGTATTCCCTTGAGCTAAGGTCACACAGACCTCGCCCAATCACTCAGGTAAGTCTTCAAGGTAGACTTTCAAACCTTCACAGACTTCTTCATCGGCGATCCACAATGACTCTTGGATGCTCAGAACGCGATGCCTAACCGGCTGGAGGATTCACAGTCCTCAAGTGTAATAAGTCTTCAGATCGCACAGACAGGAAGACTTAAGTGATGCCTAACACTCTTTGGCTCTGGGTGTTTAGGGCTTTATCCTCGCAAGGAATTCTCTCTCAAAGGCTTCGAGGTGGGTTGCTCTCAAACAACAAAAGCCGTACTCTAACTCTGAGCAGCCAACCGTTCATGGTTGTAGGGGGTGGGCTATTTATAGCCACTAGGCAACCCGACCTGATTTGTCCGAAATGACCCTGGGTCACTAAGGAACTGACACGTGTTCCAACGGTCAGATTTCAAACACACACGGCAACTTTACTTGGGCTACAAGCATAGCTGACTTATCCAACTCTGGAAAAGATTTGCTCTCATAGTCTTCACTCGAAGACATAGGATTTTGGTTAAGCATCACTTCAGTCATTCTAACTGGTTCTCTTGGACCCCACTTAACAGTACGGTGGTTCCTATGACTCAACAAAGAAGAAGAAAATGACGAAAGAACAAAGTCTTTGTGCTCCATAGTCTTCATGCGATGTCTTCTCTTGTCATAGTCTTCAATGTGAATGTCTTCACATACCACCTTTGTCTTCAATGTCTTCTTACATTTTTAGGGGTCATCTCCGGTAGGAAAACCGAATCAATGAGGGACTTCTACCTGTGTTATCCTGCGATTCTCACAAACACATTAGTCCCTCAACTAGGTTTGTCGTCAATACTCCAAAACCAACTAGGGGTGGCACTAGATACACTTACAATCTCCCCCTTTTTGGTGATTGATGACAAACTAGTTGAAGTTTTCAACGGGGAATAAAATATGTGAAATTGTAAAGGACAGGTTATTGTCTTCATAAGTGGAAAAGGCTCCCCTTGAAGATGTGCATATAAGTAATTTGCTTTTGGTATGCAAATGCACATGGCAGGTTGTACTTGTGGAGATCCTCTTCAACTTATGATGACAATTCATCATGCATGAAAAGTATGTGAAGATAATGACATGCATAATGAAAAATGGACGTCTGCAAAATGATCTAAGTGCGGAATTTATCGTCGCACATGCGGAATTTATCATCGCATCACAGTAAAGCAAATAAGTAGCAGACGACCATCGAGTTTAAGTGTTACAACTCAAAGAACCAAATGTATAAAAAACGAGAGTTGTAAGCACTTGGCAAAAGTAGCAAAAAGTAAAGCAACCACCCATATGGACCCACTTGAAGACTATCAACTCATATGCTTCTCCCCCTTTTGTCAGTGAGGACCAAAAAGGTTTGAAGACATAGAGCGCCTACTCGTTCCCATGAGGTGCAGGCGAGGCAGCAGGGTCGTCGGTGAGATCCGGTGGTGCAGAGGAACTTGGTGCAGTGTCGTCACGCGCTGAAGTTGGAGGAGGTGAAGTTGCATCATCTTGGTCATCGATGACTCTGGCATTTACGGTCGCAGCTGAGGACGAGTATTCAAAGTCTTCAAGTGAGGGAGTCCGATGCAAGTGAGCATTTCTGGGAGGAGTTGAGTCAAACTTGAAGCGTTCGGTGAAGCCATCGTCGTGCAGATCAGCTTCAGCACTCGGTAGGGTCAAACTCTTCCACAACCTCCGACAGGTTTCATGAGTGACAAAGGCATTCTTGGTGGCCAGATTGCGAATGCGGTTGACATCCACCAAGAGGCTTTGCATCTGACGCTTAAGCCAGTCGTGATGTTTGTCCTGTTTCTGATGCAGCGCGATGAGAAGCTCTCGGTCATTGAGGACACGAGATCGTCTTTGAGGCCTTTGCGCAATGGTGCTACTAGTGGCATCAGTTTGAGCACGAGGGGCACGTGTATTTTTAGCAAGGGGATAAACACGAGACACTACTGGAATTCCTTCAATGGGCTGGGTGAAGCTTTGGTGATCAGCATTGTGAAGATAAATGGGATCCTTAGCAGGCTCTGGGTAAATGGCTTCAACTGACAGATCAACCTCGGGCAAGAATATAAGATGATTGCGCGTAGACGGCTGATAGTTGAAGGCTGAGTGACGCTTGATCAGACGCATGACCCATGGAGCATAGAATTTTAACCCAAAGATGTCGGAGCCAGACGCAACCAACTGCCTGATGAAGAAGTCTTGAGCATTGAAGTTGATGCCATTGAAGATATACAAAACCAAAGTCTTCATTGCTCCTTCAAGCTTCGCTGCAGATGAGTGTCCTTTGACAGGCCATAGAGTCTTCCTGATGATGTGGTAGATGGTGCGAGGCAGGTACTCTAGGTCTTCAACAAAGAACTCAGATGGGTATTCAGCGTCGTGAGGCAGAGGCTTCATCATGCTCAGTATTTGACTCATGTTGGGTTCTGGCTTCTGAAAGATGCTTTCCAAGGCATTTTGATGTTGTTGACAACCTGGTTCATAGTATTCACCAGGAGTGTGCAGGCCTATGAGCTCAATGATATCAAGAGCTTTAGCTTCATGATGGACATTGCCTGTCATCCACTCAAGGACCCAAGTCTTCGGATCCCTGTTGTAGCCTCGAATATGAAGAGTGGCATAGAATTGAAGCAGCAATTCTTCATTCCAGTGCTCCTTGTCAGTGATGAACTGCAACAGACCAGCATCTCTGAAACAGTCCAATGCTTCTTCGAGGCAGGGCAGACCAGCTATAGCTTCAGAGTCGAGGTGCATATGTGGAAATATGCGCCCTTGATTGTATAGGACACAGGAATAGTAGCTGCGCTGCTAATAGCTCTAGAACCGATCTAAGGAAATGCGTGGTCTGGTATAAGGGTTCTTGGAGCTGTTGAAGAAGGTATTATGTGCGATGAAGCCATTCGCATTGAAGACCCCAGGTGAAGTGGCAGTGCCTGGGAAACGTGGAAGTCTTGGCTTGGACTTCTGGACTTGAGGCCTGTGCTCAACGTGGTACTCAAATTATGGACCAGCAGCAGGCGGAGGAGTCAGAATGGGCCATTGAACCATAACTGGCTGACCACGATCAAATGTCAGCTCCATTGTGTGAGGTCTTGGAGGGGGAACAGGGGCATTGGCATTGTCTTCATGGGCTTCAGGGGCCACATTGATTTCAGGTGCAGGCTCCACATTTGCTTCAGCCATGACTACGTCATTGGCTTCACTGGTGTTGGTGGTGGCAGCCTCAGGATTCTCAACCTCCACTTCAGAAGCTGGAGGGTCGGTCACGTTCTCCTCGAGAACAACTCTTGACGGGGGTGTAGCAACTCTTGGGGCTTCTTCTTCATCGGCTGATGCAGCCGGAACATCTTCAGCAAGTTTGGCTTCGGATTCAGACACGTGCATTGTGGGAGTGACTTGGGGTCTTGGTCCTTTGCGAAACCTGCGTAATGCAGGCGACGCTTGTGGAGATGGAGTGTGCTGGGCCACAAAGTCATCATCATCTTGTACTGTTGGGGTAGTTTGCAGTTGGGGAGAGCTTGGAGTGTCTTGTCTCTGTGGGTGATCAGCCCACGATGCATCCTGAGCAGTTGGCGTCAGAGGACGATCAATGCTGATGAGTTCGCTGTGCGTTAGCACAGGCGATGATACCAGTTGGTGCTCGATCTGAGGAAGGACTTCATCATCTTCAACATTGTCATGGTGACCAATGTCTTCAGCAGCGGTGGGGTCAACTGCTGGAATGTCTTCAGGAGCCTCTGTGGAAGCAGGCTCATGAACAATCAGTTGGCGCTCGTGGTGTTCAGATGCAGGGCGAACCATTGAGATAGGTTCAACAACTAAGGGCTCTGTGGGAGCAGCCCGATCCTTCTTGGTTTTGCGCTTCTTCTTAGAGGGAGCAACATTAGAGGCTTCAGAATTTTTCCTCTTTCTGGCTTCAGCCTCAGCAGTCCTCGTCTTCTTCAGTTCTGAAGCGGTTGACCTGACCTTTGGCTTCGAGCCAGTCATGCTGGCTGGGAAGACAATGGGATGTGCTTCCTGCCTTGGTGCTTCGGGTTCGGCCACAGCTGGCTTCTTCTTCTTCTTTGCAGCCATCCTGGGATCGATGCCAGGATGACCAAAAGCCTTGCGCTTCTCAGCCTCATTGTAGGCTTGCACACACTTGTCAGCCAGGCTCTTCATGCGCTCATGAGAACCTTGAGCTTCTTCATGCTTCTTGAGAAAGGCTTCTTTGAGCTCGTGCAGCATGATCTTAAAGTTTTTGACATCTTGCACGCTGAGCTTGGCCATGTGCTTCTTGAACTGAGCCTTTTCATAGTCAATTTTGTGTTTCAGCTTAACTATGCGCTGAGCTAGAGCTAGCTCAGAAGCAATGGTGCCAGAGAAGGTGACGCTGAGGCCAATTGGAAGTTGCAGATCCTCAAAGCTGAGATTGGGGGTTTCAAACCACTCATCAATGAAGTTGTGGATGATTGCCACGTCAAAGAGAGGCAAATCATTGAAGATTTCTGCTTCTTCCTTGCTCTTGATCAGTTGCTCAAGAGCGTCATCTGCAAGATCTTCATCGCTGGACAGATCAATGGCGTCGTTGCGCAGAATAGCAGCAGCAGTCAGTTCTTGGCTGGTGTGTTGCAAATGCATCTTTACTCTCGAGGGCTTGGAGATGCATGACAAATCTTCAGACTGCACACTGTCTTCAGGAGGTGCAGTAGCCAGTGGCTTCGCCCGTGAGATTTTTGGTGCTGAGGCAGGCTTTGAAGCTTGAGGCTTCTTCAGTTTCTTTGGCTTCGGCGGTGCAGGCGCTTCATCAGATTCAGCGTCATCTACAGGCTCATCCACGGTTGTCCCTTAAACCTTGATATGAGTGATGAGACCTTCTAGGTTGTAGAAGGGCCACCCCAGATTGGGTTCAGCTTCTCGTGTGCCATCAGCACGTGGCGCAGAGGGGCCTGGGTTGAAGTCTAATCCCAATGACTTCTTGTTTTCCTTGGCAGAGTTCTATGCAAACTGATAGTTGCGCTTGAAGAGATTGTCTTTGCGACACCATAACAGAGAGGATGGGTCGGCATTAGCAGGCTGAGGTCCACGAAGCATGCATGGGTAAAAGCCTTGAGCAATAGCTTTGGACTGTGATTTGGGCTGAAGACCTTTGTATAGGATATCTCCCCATGGGCCCTTGATGGCACTCTTCTCAGCATATTTGTCGGTGACGAATCTGTACTTGAACCATTCCTCTGCCCAATGTCTTCGAATCCATTGGATTCGGTTCTTGCGTTCTCCATAGGTTTCTTATGGATTTGACTTGTATTGCTCATACAGATCTGGTGGCAGGTCCTTAGCAGTGTTTCCACGGTGCTGTCTGCCTCCCTTCCTTGTAGATTTCTCTGTAGCCATGAACTTTAAACTGAATGGCTTCAACACGTTCAAAGGTTTCAAAGGCTTCCGGCTGCGGGTTAAACAAGAACTGGCTTCGGGAGAATTTATATGATGTTGTAAGAATTCTGCAAATGAATGCAGTGTTGGAAATATGCCCTAGAGGCAATAATAAATTAGTTATTATTATTATATTTCATTGTTCATGATAATCATTTATTATCCATGCTAGAATTGTATTGATAGGAAACTCAGATACATGTGTGGATACATAGACAACACCATGTCCCTAGTAAGCCTCTAATTGACTAGCTCGTTGATCAATAGATGGTTACAGTTTCCTGACCATGGACATTGGATGTCGTTGATAACGGGATCACATCATTAGAAGAATGATGTGATGGACAAGACCCAATCCTAAGCCTAGCACAAGATCGTGTAGTTCGTTTGCTAAAGCTTTTCTAATGTCAAGTATCATTTCCTTAGACCATGAGATTGTGCAACTCCCGGATACCGTAGGAGTGCTTTGGGTGTGCCAAATGTCACAACGTAACTGGGTGGCTATAAAGGTACACTACAGGTATCTCCGAAAGTGTTTGTTGGGTTGACATGAATCGAGACTGGGATTTGTCATCCGTGTAAACGGAGAGGTATCTCTGGGCCCACTCGGTAGGACATCATCATAATGTGCACAATGTGATCAAGGAGTTGATCAAGGGATGATGTGTTACGGAATGAGTAAAGAGACTTGCCGGTAACGAGATTGAACAAGGTATCGGGATACCGACGATCGAATCTCGGGCAAGTATCGTACCGCTAGACAAAGGAAATTGTATACGGGATTGATTGAATCCTTGACATCGTGGTTCATCCGATGAGATCATCGTGGAGCATGTGGGAGCCAACATGGGTATCCAGATCCCGCTGTTGGTTATTGACCGGAGAGTTGTCTCGGCCATGTCTGCATGACTCCCGAGCCCGTAGGGGCTACGCACTTAAGGTTCGATGACGCTAGGGTTATAGGGAAAGTATGTACGCGGTTACCGAATATTGTTCGGAGTCCCGGATGAGATCCCGGACGTCACGAGGAGTTCCGGAATGGTTCGGAGGTAAAGATTGATATATAGGAAGTATGGTTTTGGCCACCGGAAGTGTTCCGGGCATCACCGGTAGTGTACCGGGACCACCGGAGGGGTTCGGGGGTCCACCAGGTGGGGCCACCAGCCCCAGAGGCCTACATGGGCCAATAGTGGGAAGGGACCAGCCCCTAGGTGGGCTGTGGCGCCTCCCACCAAGGCCCAAGGTGCCTCCAAGAGGGGAAGAGGGCAAACCCTAGGGCAGATGGGCCCTAAGGCCCACCCTAGGTGCGCCTCCCCCTCTCCCCCTCTCCCCCTTGTGGCCGCCACCCTAGATGGGGTCTAGGGCTGTCGCACCCCTTGGGGTGGGAACCCTAGGTGGGGGCGCAGCCCTCCCTCTCCCCTATATATAGTGGAGGCAAAGGGGCAGCCATACACACGAGAACATCTCCTTCTTGGCGCAGCCCTACCCCTCTCCCTCCTCGTCTCTTGCGGTGCTTGGCGAAGCCCTGCTGGAGTACCACGCTCCTCCACCACCACCACGCCATCATGCTGCTGCTGGATGGAGTCTTCCCCAACCTCTCCTTCTCCCCTTGCTGGATCAAGGCGTAGGAGACGTCACCGGGCTGTACGTGTGTTGAACACGGAGGTGTCGTCCGTTCGACACTAGGATCATCGGTGATTTGGATCACGACGAGTACGACTCCATCAACCCCATTCACTTGAACACTTCCGCTTAGCGATCTACAAGGGTATGTAGATGCACTCTCCTTCCCTTTGTTGCTAGATTAATCCATAGATTGATCTTGGTGATGCGTAGAAAATTTTGAATTTCTGCTACGATCCCCAACAGTGATATCAGAGCTAGGTCTATGCGTAGTTTCTATGCACGAGTAGAACACAAGTTGTTGTGGGTGTCGATTTTGTCAATTTTCTTGCCGTTACTAGTCTTATCTTGATTCAGCGGCATCGTGGGATGAAGCGGCCCGGACCGACCTTACACGTACTCTTACGTGAGACTGGTTCCACCGACTGACATGCACTAGTTGCATAAGGTGGCTAGCGGCTGTCTGTCTCTCCCACTTTAGTCGGATCGGATTCGATGAAAAAGGTCCTTATGAAGGGTAAATAGAAATTGGCATATCACGTTGTGGTTTTCGCGTAGGTAAGAAACGTTCTTGCTAGAAACCAATAGCAGCCACGTAAAACAAGCAAACAACAATTAGAGGACGTCTAACTTGTTTTTGCAGCATATGCCATGTGATGTGATATGGCCAAAAGGATGTGATGAATGATATATGTGATGTATGAGATTGATCATGTTCTTGTAATAGGAATCACGACTTGCATGTCGATGAGTATCACAACCGGCAGGAGCCATAGGAGTTGTCTTAATTTATTTATGACCTGCGTGTCAACATAACATCATGTAATTACTTTACTTCATTGCTAAAGCATTAGCCATAGTAGTAGAAGTAATAGATGACGAGACAACTTCAAGAAGACACGATGATGGAGATCATGATGATGGAGATCATGGTGTCATGCCGGTGACAACGATGATCATGGAGCCCCGAAGATGGAGATCAAAAGGAGCAAAATGATATTGGCCATATCATGTCACTATTTGATTGCATGTGATGTTTATCATGTTTTACATCTTATTTGCTTAGAACGACGGTAGCTTAAATAAGATGATCCCTCGCAATAATTTCAAGGAAAGTGTTCCCCCTAACTGTGCACCGTTGCGAAGGTTCGTTGTTTCGAAGCACCATGTGATGATCGGGTGTGATAGATTCTAACGTTTGAATGCAACGGGTGTAAGCCAGATTTACACACGCAATACACTTAGGTTGACTTGACGAGCCTAGCATGTACAGACATGGCCTCGGAACACGGAAGACCGAAAGGTCGAACATGAGTCGTATAGAAGATACGATCAACATGAGATGTTCACCGTTGATGACTAGTCCGTCTCACGTGATGATCGGACACGGCCTAGTCGATTCGGATCATGTTTCACTTAGATGACTAGAGGGATGTCTATCTGAGTGGGAGTTCATTAAATAATTTGATTAGATGAACTCAATTATCATGAACATAGTCTAAATTGTCTTTGCAAATATGTTGTAGATAAATAGCTCACGTTGTAGCTCCCTGTTTCAATACGTTCCTAGAGAAAGATTAAGTTGAAAGATATTGTAAGCAATGATGCGGACTAGGTCCGTAGTCCGAGGAGTGTCCTCACTGCTACACAGAAGGCTTACGTCTTTGATGCACCGCTCGATGTGCAAACCCCTACAACATCGTCTGTGGATGTTGTGAACACCTGACAAACACATTCTGATGACTACCTGATAGTTTAGTGCACCATACTTTACGGCTTAGAATCGGGATTCCAATGACGTTTTGAACGCCATAGAACATATGAGATGTTCCAAGAGCTGAAATTGGGATTTCAAGCTCATGCCCATGTTGAGAGGTGTGAGACCTCTAACAAGTTCTTTTGCCAACAAGATGGAGGAGAATAGCTCAGCTAGTGAGCATGTGCTCAGAATGTTTGGGTGCAACAATCACTTAAATCAAGTGGGAGTTAAACTTCCGAATAAGATAGTGATTGATAGAGTTCTCTGGACACTATCACTAAGCTACTAGATCTTCGTGATGAACTATGACATGCAAGGGATGGAGTTGATCCCGGAGCTGTTCGCGGTGCTTAAGACCGCAAAAGGTAGAAATCAAAGAAGGAGCATCAAGTGTTGATGGTTTAACAAGACCAGTGGTTTCAAAAAGGGCAAGGGCTAGAAGGGAAACTTCATGGATGGCAAACCAGTTGCCGCTCCAGTGAAGGAACCCAAGGTTGAACCCAAACCCGAGACTAAGTTCTTCTATTGTAAGGGGAACGGTCACTGGTAGCGGAATTACCCCAAATGCATGGTAGATAAGAAGGATGGCAACTTCAACAAAGTATATACGTGTTATTAATGTGTACCTCGCTAGTACTCCTGGTAGCACCTGGGTATTGGATACCGGTTCAGTTGCTATTACTGGTGACTTGAAGCAAAAGCTACGGACTAAACGGAGACTGGCTAAGGGCGAGGTGACGATGTGTGTTGGAAGTGTTTCCAAAGTTGATGAGATCACCATCGCACGCTCCATCTGCCTTCGGGATTAGTATTGAACCTAGATAAATGTTATCAGGTGTCTACATTGAGCATGAATATGATTAGATCATGTTCATTGCAATACGGTCATTCATTTAAGTTAGAGAATAATGGTTATTCTGTTTACATGCATGATACCTTTCATGGTCATGCACCCTATGTGAATGGTTCATTGAATCTCGGTCATGGTAATACACATGTTCACGCCAAAAGATGTAGAGTTAATAATGATAGTACCACTTTCTCGTGGCACTGCCACTTAAGTCATATTGGCGTAAGATGCATGAAGAAACTCCATGTCGATGGATGTTTGGAGTCACTTGATTTTGAATCACTTGACACATGCGAGCCATGCCTCATGTGTAGGATGACTAAGACCCCGTTATCAGGTACAATGAAACGGGCAAGTGACTTGTTGGAAATCATACATGCTGATGCGTGTGATCCAATGAGAATTGAAGCGTGTGGTGGATATCGCTATTTTCTCATCTTCACTGACGATTTGAGTAGATATAGGTATATTTACTTAATGAAGCACAAGTCTGAAACGTTTGAAAAGTTCAAGCGATTTCAGAGTGAATTTAAGAATCATCGTAACAAGAAGATCAAATTCCTGTGATCTGATCAATGAGAATTTCTGAGTTATGAGTTTGGCAAACACTTAAGACATTGTGGAATTGTTTCACAGTTGAAGCCACCTGGAACACCATAGGGTAATGGTGTGTCCGGGCGTCGTAATCGAACCTTATGAGATATGGTGCGATCTATGATGTCTCTTACCGATCTACCATTTTCATTTTGAGGTTACGCGTTAAAGACAGCTGCATTCACTTTAGATAGGACACCATCTAAGTCCGTTGAGACGACATCGTGTGAACATTGGTTTGGCAAGAAACCAAAGTTGTCGTTTCGTAATGTTTGGGGCTGCGATGCTTAAGGCTTCAGCCGGAGAAGCTTGAACCCAAAGCGGACAAACACATCTTCATAGGATACCCAAAGGTGACAGTTGGGTATACCTTCTATCTCAGATCCGAGGGAAAATTGTTTGTCGCTAAGAACGGGTCCTTTCTCGAGAAAGAGTTTCTCTCGAAAGAATTGAGTGGGAGGAAGATAGAACTTGATGAGGTTGTCGAACCTTTATTTCAACCAGAGAGTGATGCAACACAGAAAGATGTTTTCTGTGGAGCCTACATCTGTTGAATAGGAAGTTAATGATAGTGATCATGAAGCTTCGGATCAAGTTGCTATCGAACCTCGTAGGTCGACAAGGATATGTACTACTCCTGAGTGGTACGGTAATCCTGTCTTAGACATCATGTTGTTAGACAACAATGAACCTACGATCTATGGAGAAGCGATGGTGGGCCCGTATTCCGACAAATGGTTAGAAGCCATGAAATCTGAGATAGGATTCATATATCAAAACAAAGTATGGACTTTGGTGGACTTGCCCGATGATCGGCAAGCCATTGAGATAAATGGATCTTTAAGAAGAAGACGGACGTGGGCGGTAATGTTGCCGTCTATGAAGCTCGACTTGTGGGAAAGAGTCTTTTCACAAGTTCAAGGAGTTGACTACGATGAGAATTTCTCACCCGTAGAGATGCTTAAGTCCGTCAGAATCATGTTAGCATTAGCTGTATTTTTCG
Organism: Triticum aestivum; assembly: GCF_018294505.1. NCBI lineage: Eukaryota > Viridiplantae > Streptophyta > Magnoliopsida > Poales > Poaceae > Triticum > Triticum aestivum. Next base: position 470,995,527 of record NC_057794.1, read on the forward strand.
ATTATGAAATCTTACAGATGGATGTCAAAACAAGTTTTCTTACCAGTTTTCATAAGAAAAGTTGTATGTGATACAATAAAAGGTTTTGTCGATCCTAAGAATGCTAAAAGGTATGCTGGCTCCAGCAATCCTTCTATGGACTAGAGCAAGCATCTCGGAGTCGGAATATATGCTTTGATGGAGTGATCAAAGCTTTTAGGTTTATACAATGTTTGCTAGAAACTTGTATTTACAAGAAAGTGAGTGGGAGCACTACAACATTTCTGATAAGTATATGTGGATGACATATTGTAGATCCGAAATAATGTAGAATTTCAGGAAAGCATAAACGGTTGTTTGAAGAGTGTTTTTCAAAGGAAGACCTGGATAAAGCTGCTTACATATTGGGCATCAAGATCTATAGAGATAGATCAAAACGCCTGATGATACTTTCAAAGAACGCACACCTTGACATGTTTTTGAAGGAGTTCAAAATAGATCAGTCAAAGAAGGGGTTCTTGCCTGAGTTGTAAGGTGTGAAGTTGAGTAAGACTCAAAGCTTGACCACGGCAGAAGAAAGAGGAAGGACGAAGGTCGTCCCCTATGCTCTTGTCATAGGCTCTATACGGTATGCCAAACTGAGTACCGCACCTAATGTGTGCCTTGCCACATGTCTGGCAAGAGGGTACAAAGGTGATCTAGGACTGGACCACCAGATAGCAGTCAAAATTATCCTTAGAGGAATAAGGAAAAGTTTTCTCGGTTATGGAGGTTATAAAGAGTTCGACATAAAGAATTACGTCGATGCAAGCTTAACACCTATCCGGATAGCTCTGAGTAGAGATACTGGATACGTATAATGGAGCAATAATTTGGAATAGCTCCAAGTGGAACGTGGTAGCAGCATCTACGATACAAAGTTTTGCGAAATACATAGGGATCTGAATATGGCAAGACCCGTTGACTACAACCTCTCTGACAAGCATAACATAATCAAACCCAGAACTCATTGAGTGTTAATCACATAGTGATGTGAACTAGATTATTGAGTCTAGTAAACTCTTTGGATGTTGGTCACATGGCGATGTGACCTGTGAGTGTTAATCACATGGCGATGTGAACTAGATTATTGACTCTAGTGCAAGTGGGAGACTGTTGGAAATATGCCCTAGAGGCAATAATAAATTAGTTATTATTATTATATTTCATTGTTCATGATAATTGTTTATTATCCATGCTAGAATTGTATTGATAGGAAACTCAGATACATGTGTGGATACATAGACAACACCATGTCCCTAGTAAGCCTCTAGTTGACTAGCTCGTTGATCAATAGATGGTTACGGTTTCCTGACCATGGACATTGGATGTCGTTGATAACGGGATCACATCATTAGGAGAATGATGTGATGGACAAGACCCAATCCTAAGCCTAGCACAAGATCGTGTAGTTCGTTTGCTAAAGCTTTTCTAATGTCAAGTATCATTTCCTTAGACCATGAGATTGTGCAACTCCCGGATACCGTAGGAGTGCTTTGGGTGTGCCAAACATCACAACGTAACTGGGTGGCTATAAAGGTACACTACAGGTATCTCTGAAAGTGTCTGTTGGGTTGGCATGAATCGAGACTGGTATTTGTCACTCCGTGTAAACGGAGAGGTATCTCTGGGCCCACTCGGTAGGACATCATCATAATGTGCACAATGTGATCAAGGAGTTGATCACGGGATGATGTGTTACAGAACGAGTAAAGAGACTTGCCGGTAACGAGATTGAACAAGGTATTGGGATACCGATGATCGAATCTCGGGCAAGTATCGTACCGCTAGACAAAGGGAATTGTATACGGGATTGATTGAATCCTTGACATCGTGGTTCATCCGATGAGATCATCGTGGAGCATGTGGGAGCCAACATGGGTATCCAGATCCCGCTGTTGGTTATTGACCGGAGAGTTGTCTCGGCCATGTCTGCATGACTCCCGAGCCCGTAGGGTCTACACACTTAAGGTTCGATGACGCTAGGGTTATAGGGAAAGTATGTACGTGGTTACCGAATGTTGTTCGGAGTCCCGGATGAGATCCCGGACATCACGAGGAGTTCCGAAATGGTCCGGAGGTAAAGGTTGATATATAGGACGTATGGTTTTGGCCACCGGAAGTGTTCCGGGCATCACCGGTAGTGTATCGGGACCACCGGAGGGGTCCGGGGGTCCACCAGGTAGGGCCACCAGCCCCGGAGGCCTACATGGGCCAATAGTGGGAAGGGACCAGCCCCTAGGTGGGCTGGGGTGCCTCCCACCAAGGCCCAAGGTGCCTCCAAGAGGGGAAGAGGGCAAACCCTAGGGCAGATGGGCCCTAAGGCCCACCCTAGGTGCGCCTCCCCCTCTCCCCCTTGTGGCCGCCACCCTAGATGGGATCTAGGGCTGTCGCACCCCTTGGGGTGGGAACCCTAGGTGGGGGCGCAGCCCTCCCTCCCCCCTATATATAGTGGAGGCAAAGGGGCAGCCATACACGCGAGGACATCTCCTTCTTGGCGCAGCCCTACCCCTCTCCCTCCTCGTCTCTTGCGGTGCTTGGCGAAGCCCTGCTGGAGTACCACGCTCCTCCACCACAACCACGCCGTCGTGCTGCTGGATGGAGTCTTCCCCAACCTCTCCTTCTCCCCTTGCTGGATCAAGGCGTAGGAGACGTCACCGGGCTGTACGTGTGTTGAACACGGAGGTGCCGTCCGTTCGGCACTAGGATCATCGGTGATTTGGATCACGACGAGTACGACTCCATCAACCCCATTCACTTGAAAGCTTCCGCTTAGCGATCTACAAGGGTATGTAGATGCACTCTCATTCCCTTCGTTGCTAGATTACTCCATAGATTGATCTTGGTGATGCGTAGAAAATTTTGAATTTCTGCTACGATCCCCAACATGCAGACTATGAGAACCAAGGGATTCTCCCACGGACATGTACCTGTAACAGCATTAAGGTGCGAGCGAAGGGGAAGAGGTCATATGCATTCTTAGAAGATTTTGAAGATAGATCAGTTTAGAAGACATTGACCTCATCGTGCGAAGATATTCACTCATAGATAAAGAGTTGGTTCCAGATTTGTACGAATCCACGGATCAGTACAAGTGATGAATCTATAGGATCAAAGGGGCTGTAAAAAGGAAGTTTTATTTACCACACGAAGAACTGCTAGACAGAGTGGAAGAGGAGGCTGAGCAGTTCGATCGTCCGTGCCCTAACTTGGCAACGGAGGACACCTACGGCGACGGCGGAGAAGTCAATGTCCGCGGCCGGCGTGAAGACGGCGTCGGAGAGGTCGCAGCAGCTAAGCGCTTCGCCGCCGGTGTCATCGAGGGCTAGCGGTGGCGCTAGGGTTTGTGCGAGAGTGGAAGAAAGGATAATGACTGTGGTGAGGCGTGTATTTATAGAGACAGGGACGGCATAGTGTTATTACACAGGTGCCCCTGGCGATTCACATCTGAAGGACACGTGGCCATCATGCAACATATCGAAGGTTGTTCCACGTTCCCACGCACGCCTGGATTGTCGGGTGGTCGTTCCCACTTCTCCGGGTTTCAGGTGAAGGAATTAGCATTGAAAACAGACTTAATGTTTGTCTCTGTATCTTTTGCTGACAAGGACGCAGAGAAGATATTCGACGGTTTCAATAGAATGCATATGATTTGGAGAGATAGAGTTTGAGATAGAAAGCATAGAGAGGTTAGGGTCCGATCACATTCACTTAGTTCAACAGATTCAACAAGAAGACATAGCTATAAGTGAATGCTGTAGAGGACAGAACACTAGTATATATATAATCAACATAGTGAAGATAATCATGAAGACAGGTTGAGATTGAAGCCAAACCAAATGTGAAGACATACCAAACGTAACACCATGAGTGAAACACTTCAAACAAAAAAATTGGTGGTGGTGTTACCCACTGTATAGGAAGTATTAGACCCAGACATGGCGCACAATTATCATGGCGCTCCGAAGTCAAATTCCACATTAATGTATTCACACTTAGAATGTAGGTCTTCATTGATTGAAGATATACTTTACTTTGTGTGTTGCACATCTAAGTCATCAATATGCATAAGTGTTAGGATGTGTGCCTGATCATAGGACATTTGAGGATTCCAAGATATTTAGCTCACACCGTAACTTGCAAAACCTCTTCTCATCCAAGGGCTTGGTGAAGATATCTGCCAATTGCTCTTCAGTGTTGACGTGTATGATATCAATATCTTCCTTCACAACATGATCTCTGAGAAAGTGATGACGAATTTCAATGTGCTTTGTCTTCGAGTGCTGAACTGGGTTGTTGGCAATCTTGATGGCGCTTTCATTGTCGCAGTAGAGTAGCACTTGCTTCAGATGAATGCCATAATCTTTGAGTGTTTGCTTCATCCATAGAAGCTGAGCGCAGCAAGATCCAGCAGCAATGTATTCAAATTCAGCAGTGGGGAGAGATAAAAAGTTCTGCTTCTTTGAAGACCAACATACAAGTGATCATCCCAGAAAAGGACATGTGCCTGATGTAGACTTGCGATCCACCTTGTCACCAGCATAATCAGCATCCGAGAATCCAACCAGATCAAACTCCGAGCCCTTTGGATACCATAATCCTAGTGTTGGGGTGTGAGCCAAATATCGAAGAATTCGCTTCACAGCTAAGTGATGCGATTCCTTTGGTGCCGCTTGAAATCGAGCACACATGCAAACACTAAGCATAATATCTGGCCTAGATGCACATAAATAAAGCAAGGAACCAATCATGGAGCGGTATACCTTTTGATCGAACTCTTTACCATTGTCGTCAGGGCCCAGATGATGTTTGGCTGGCATTGGCGTCGTGAAGCCTTTGCAGTCTTGCATCCCAAATTTCTTCAGGCAATCTTTGAGGTACTTCTCTTGAGATATGAAGATGTCGTTGCGTTGCTGACGTATTTGAAGACCAAGGAAGAACTTCAGCTCACCCATCATGGACATCTGATATTGCTCTTGCATCATATATCCAAACTTGTCTGTGTATTTCTGATTGGTGTAGCCGAAGATAATGTCATCCACATATATTTGGCACACAAACAGTTCACCATCATATGTCTTCGTGAAGAGAGTGGGGTCGAGGGAACCAGGTTTGAAGCCTTTACTCTTCAGGAAGTATTTGAGTGTGTCATACCAAGCCCGAGGGGCTTGTTTGAGGCCATACAGTGCCTTGTTGAGCTTGTACACCATGTCAGGATGTTTTGGATCTTCAAAGTCAGGCGGTTGTGCAACATACACTTCTTCGTCAATCTTGCCATTGAGAAAAGCGCTCTTCACATCCATTTGATACAGAAGAATGTTATGATGATTTGCATAGGCCAGTAGTATGTGTATGGCTTCAAGTCTAGCCACAGGAGCAAATGTTTCATCGAAGTCAATCCCTTCAACTTGAGTGTACCCTTGAGCAACGAGACGAGCTTTGTTTCTGACAACTTGACCATGCTCATCTTGCTTGTTGCGATATATCCATTTGGTGCCTATTATATTGTGCTTGCGAGGATCAGGATGCTTAACCAGTTCCCATACATTATTCAGCTCGAACTGTTGAAGCTCTTCTTGCATAGCTTGAATCCATTCAGGTTCCATGAAGGCTTCTTCAACTTTCTTGGGTTCAGATATTGAGACGAATGTGAAGTGCCCATAGAAATTTGCTAGCTGTGTTGCCCTTGAACGAGTGAGTGGACCTGGTGCATTGATGCTATCAATTATTCTCTCAATTTGTACTTCATTTGCAACACGAGGATGTACAAGACGAAGATTTTGCTCTTGCTGATCATTGTCATCGTTAGAAGGATTGTCTTCAGGCTGAGCATTGTCTTCAGGTTGATCATTGTCTTCAGGTTGATCAGGTGCGGAGATGATAAGTTCCTCTTCAGGCTGAGCTTCAGAAGGTATGATTTCTCCAGTTCCCATAAGTTTGATTGATTCACTGGATGGAACTTCATCTAGCACATTTGGCAGGTGCTCTCTTTGTGAGCCGTTAGTTTCATCGAACCGCACATCCACTATTTCAACCACTTTATAGTGAAAAAGGTTGAAGACTCTGTAGGAGTGCGAATCCTTTCCATATCCAAGCATAAAGCCTTCATGTGCTTTTGGTGCAAATTTTGAAGTGTGATGTGGATCCTTGATCCAGCACCTGGCACCAAATACTCTGAAGTAACTGACATTTGGCTTCTTGCCAGTCATGTGATTGGTACACCCACTATCGATAATCCATTCTGAAGCAGCTGGTGTCGTACCCTACAGTGCAGTTAGGGGGATAGGCTTCACGAAGAGAATTATGAAGCAAAAACATTTGACGAACCAGTGAATTATGAAAGCTTAGATCGAGATTTGGACTGATAGGGCGAGTAGCAAGCGATTCAGGAACAAAGTACATAATAAGTCCATTTGGGCATTTGATCTTGCGCCCTACAAGATGTTTAAGGTCCCCAGCAATAGCGTCAGACAATTTTGGTTTTCGGCTGGAGACCTTTCCCTGCAAAAGAGAGTTAAGCTTTCTTAGCCACCCACATCTTCAAGGGTGGCTTCGAAGCAATGAGTCTAAGTGCAGCATCTGAGAACTTTGGCTTTGGAGCCCTAGCAAAAAGTCTTGTAGGTGGACAATAGTACTCATAAGAATAAGCAGAATAGTTCTTGGTCTTATGAACATGGCGGTTTGATGAAACGCACTCATATTCACAGGCCTGAGTATGGTTTCCCTACAAAACATTTGCGTTAGTGCGACTCAGGTGAGTCCTCTGTCTGTATGAAGCCTTTGGACCGTATGAAGCCTGTGGTCTGGGGGTTTTCTTCTTCACCTGTGGTGTCATGATGATATTCACAGGAAGATTTTCCAAACACCTTTTCGGCACCCAGATCTTCTTCATAGGCAGTCCATTCCTGCAGTTAGTACCAATATACCTGGCAAACACTTCACCATTCTGATTCTTAAATAGTTTATAGTTTGCATCAAAGGATTCATCAATAACAATGGGATTAGCACAAGTGAAGCCAGATAGGGTGGATGGATCCGCTGAAGGTTCCTTTGCAGCAACCCATGTGGTTTTGGGGTACTGCTCAGGTTTCCAGTAAGAGCCATCAGCATTCATTTTCCTTTCGAACCCAACACCCTCTTTCCTAGGGTTTCGGTTCAGGATCTGCCTTTTGAGGACATCACATAGTGTCGGATGCCCTTTGAGACTTTTGTACATCCCTGTTTCAAGCAATGTCTTCAACCTAGCATTCTCATCAGCAATAGCAGTGGTATCCTCAGCAGAGGGGTTAGTTACCACATCAACAGTTGAAGATATTGCAACAGTAGCAGCAATAGAACACTCAGCAACAGAAGTAGCGTTGTCACGCTCGATGCATTTAAGACATGGTGGTTCAAATCCTTCCTGAGCGGAACTGATCTGTTCGGCGCGAAGTGACTCGTTTTCCTTTTGAAGATCTTCATGAGCCGCTCTCAATTTCTCAAGATCTTGCTTCCTTTGAAGATAATCATAGGAAAGCTTTTCATGAGTTGTTGAGAGCGTTTCATGACGACTTTCAAGTTCCTCATACTTAACATGAAGATTTTTTATGTCTTCAATTAAGGACTCAGATCGAGTCATTTCAGCGTCTAACAGATCATCGCTTTTGTCTAACAGTTTTTGAATATGTTCCATAGCTTTCTGTTGTTCAGTTGCAATTTTAGCAAGTGTTTTGTAGCTGGGTTTTGAACCACAATCAGAGTCATCTTCACTAGATGTTTGATAGTGAGTAGTGCGTGTGTTTACCTTGGCACCACGTGCCATGAAGCAGTAGGTAGGAGCGGAGTAGTCCTTGTCATTTGCATCGGTGTCGATGATGAAGTCATTGTCTTCAGTGTTGAAGATGGACTTGGCAACGTATGTTGTAGCCAGACTTGCAACGCCAGAATCGGACTCCTCCTCAGACTTCACCTCCGCCTCCTCAGAAGCGGACTCCTCCTCTGAATTCATTTCCTTGCCAACAAATGCACGTGCCTTGCCAGATGAGCTCTTCTTGTGTGATGAAGACTTTGAGGAAGACCTGGAAGAAGACTTTGAGTATTTCTTCTTCTTCTTGTCGTCAGAGTCATATTCCTTGCTCTTCTTCTTCTTTTTGTTCTCATTGTCCCACTGCGGACACTCAGAGATGAAGTGGCCAGGTTTCTTGCACTTGTGGCATGTTTTCTTCTTGTAGTCATGAGCAGAAGCTTCATCATTCCTTGAGCTTGATTGTGAAGACTTTCTGAAACCTTTCTTCTTGGTGAATTTTTGGAACTTCTTCACAAGCATAGCAAGCTCCTTTCCAATGTCTTCAGGATCATCAGAACTGCTGTCAGATTCTTCTTCAGATGAGGAGATAGCTTTTGCCTTCAAGGCACGAGTTCGCCCATAGCTGGGACCGTAGATATCTCTTTTCTCATAAAGCTGAAACTCGTGTGTGTTGAGCCTCTCAAGTATGTCAGACGGATCGAGTGTCTTGAAGTCAGGACGTTCTTGAATCATCAGGGCTAGGGTGTCAAATGAGCTGTCAAGTGATCTCAGGAGTGTCTTGACGACTTCATGCTTGGTGATCTCAGTGGCGCTGAGAGCTTGAAGCTCATTTGTGATGTCAGTGAGTCGATCAAACGTGAGTTGGACATTCTCATTGTCATTTCTCTTGAAGCGGTTGAAGAGGTTGCGAAGGACACTGATTCTTTGATCTCTCTGGGTTGAGACGCCTTCATTGACCTTGGAGAGCCAGTCCCAGACTAGCTTAGATGTTTCCAAAGCACTCACGCGGCCATACTGTCCTTTGTTCAGATGACCACAGATGATGTTCTTGGCAGTAGAGTCCAGTTGAACGAACTTCTTGACATCAGCAGCAGTGACACCTTCACCAGCCTTGGGAACGCCATTCTTGACGACATACCATAGGTCAACATCAATGGCTTCAAGATGCATGCGCATCTTATTCTTCCAGTAGGGATATTCAGTTCCATCAAAGACGGGGCATGCATCGGAGACTTTAATTATCCCTGCAGTCGACATAGCTAAAACTCCAGGTGGTTAAACCGAATCACACAGAACAAGGGAGTACCTTGCTCTGATACCAATTGAAAGTGCTAGTGATCGACTAGAGGGGGGTGAATAGGCGATTTTTATGAAAGTCTTCAAAACATGGAAGTTTCGAAGACAAACGATAGAAATAAACCTATTACCATGCAGCGGAAGGTAGACTACACTAGGCAAACATAGTCAAGTATTCAATGAAGTGAAAGCACAATGACTAATAGCAGCTAGGCAGTAAGGATCAGGTAGGAAGATATTGTGAAGCCAATCAGAACAAGCAGTCACTCAGTGAAGACAAAAGATAATGCAATCATACAATGACTTCACAAGGACCAACAGTAAGTAAAGGGAAGGGAAGGATGAAACCAGTGACTCGTTGAAGACAATGATTTGTTGGACCAGTTCCAGTTGCTGTGACAACTGTACGTCTAGTTAGGGCGGCTAGGTATTTAAACCTGAGGACACATAGTCTCGGACACCCAGTCCTGAACACGCAGCTCAGGACACCCAGTCCTCACTGTATTCCCCTTGAGCTAAGGTCACACAGACCTCGCCCAATCACTCAGGTAAGTCTTCAAGGTAGACTTCCAAACCTTCACAGACTTTGTTCACCAGCAATCCACAATGACTCTTGGATGCTCAGAACGCGACGCCTAACCGGCTGGAGGATTCACAGTCCTCAAGTGTAATAAGTCTTCATATCGCACAGACAGGAAGACTTAAGTGATGCCTAACACTCTTTGGCTCTGGGTGTTTAGCGCTTTATCCTCGCAAGGAATTCTCTCTCAAAGGCTTCGAGGTGGGTTGCTCTCAAACGACAAAAGCCGTACTCTAACTCTGAGCAGCCAACCATTCATGGTTGTAGGGGGTGGGCTATTTATAGCCACTAGGCAACCCGACCTGATTTGTCCGAAATGACCCTGGGTCACTAAGGAACTGACACATGTTCCAACGGTCAGATTTCAAACACACACTGCAACTTTACTTGGGCTACAAGCAAAGCTGACTTATCCAACTCTGGACAAGATTTGCTCTCATAGTCTTCACTCGAAGACATAGGATTTTGGTTAAGCATCACTTCAGTCATTCTGACTGGTTCTCTTGGACCCCACTTAACAGTACTGTGGTTCCTATGACTCAACAAAGAAGAAGAAAACGACGAAAGAACAAAGTCTTCGCGCTCCATAGTCTTCATGCGATGTCTTCTCTTGTCATAGTCTTCAATGTGAATGTCTTCACATACCACCTTTATCTTTAATGTCTTCTTGCATTTTTAGGGGTCATCTCCGGTAGGAAAACTGAATCAATGAGGGACTTCTACCTGTGTTATCCTGCGATTCTCACAAACACATTAGTCCCTCAACTAGGTTTGTCGTCAATACTCCAAAACCAACTAGGGGTGGCACTAGATGCACTTACAGAGACTAATATTTTGCAGGAATCTATGGAAGAAGAAGTTGATGAAACTATGAGCTCATTGGATGAAAAAGATGAGGATGAGAGCGAAGAACAAAAGGAGGAAGAGAGGATTGATCACCCGTGCCCACCTTCTAATGAGAGTAACTCTTCAACTCATACATTGTTTAATTTCCCTTCATGCTTACCGAAGGATGAATGCTATGATAATTGCTATGATCCCGTAGATTCTTTTGAAATATCCCTTTTTGATGATGCTTGCTATGCTTGTGGCCAAGATGCCAATATGAATTATGCTTATGGAGATGAACTTGCTATAGTTCCTTATGTTAAACATGAAATTGTTGCTATTGCACCCACACGTGATAGTCCTATTATCTTTTTGAATTCTCCCGACTACACTATATCGGAGAAGTTTGCCCTTATTAAGGATTATATTGATGGGTTGCCTTTTACCGTTGCACATGATGATTTTGATGAATATAATATGCATGTGCTTGCTGCTCCTACTTGCAATTATTATGAGAGAGGAACTATATCTCCACCTCTCTATGTTTCCAATATGATAAAATTGCAAGAAACTGCTTATGCTATGCATTGGCCTTTAATTGTGTGCATGAATTGTTCTTTTATGACATGCCGATGCATAGGAAGAGAGTTAGACTTCGTTGCTACATGATATATGTTACTTTGTGCTCACTACTAAATTACAAATCATTGTTAATTAAAATTGGCTTTGATATACCTTGGGATCCAGGTGGATTCACTACTTGAGCACTATATGCCTAGCTTAATGGCTTTAAAGAAAGCGCTGCCAGGGAGACAACCCGGAAGTTTTAGAGAGTCATTTATTTCTGTTGAGTGCTTTCATATAGTTTAAAAACAAACAAAAAATAAAGAGGGGAACCCAAAACTTTTTCAAAAAGGAAAGTGAAAGTGAGAAAGACAAGCATTGTTGAAGTGGGAGAGCTCCTTGAACTTTGTTCATGCTCACGGCAACTTTGTGAATCTTGATTACAGAAACTTTTCAACAAAAATAATTATCCCCTTGTACAATTCCATCGTATTATAAAAATAATGTGCCAAGGTTTGCCTTTAGGATGTTTACTTTGCTTGTTGGTTTGCACGGGGCAGGACAGAAACTTTGGCTGTAGTGCGTGATTTTACATTTTTAGCTGGAACATCAAATGGTTCTGATTCTTTTTGAACTGTCTTTCTATACAAATTTTTTATTTGTCCTAATTTTTGCAGAATTTTTAAAGTATCAGAAGTATGGTGAATGTTCAGATTATTACAGACTGTTCTGTTTTAGACAGATTCTGTTTTTGATGCATAGTTTGCTTGTTTTGATGAAACTATCGATTTATATCAGTAGATTAAGCCATGGAAACGCTATATTACAGTAGACACAATGAAAAAACAAAATATGAATTGGTTTGCAACATTACTTAGAGTAGTGATTTGCTTTATTATACTAACGGATCTTACCGAGTTTTCTGTTGAAGTTTTGTGTGGACGAAGTGTTCGATGATCGAGAAGGTCTCGATGTGAGAAGAAGGAAGAGATGCAAGAGCTCAAGATTGGGGATGCCCGAGGCACCCCAAGTAAATATTCAAGGAGACTCAAGCGTCTAAGCTTGGGGATGCCCCGGAAGGCATCCCCTCTTTCTTCAACAAGTATCGGTATGTTTTCGGATTCGTTTCGTTCGTAAAATATGTGCAATCTTGGAGTGTCTTTTGCATTTAGTTTTCACTTTTCTTTTATGCACCATGCTGGTATGATATAGTCCTTGGTTGATTTATAGAATGCTCTATGCACTTCACTTATATCTTTTGAGTATGGCTTTATAGAATGCTTCATGTGCTTCACTTATATCATTTGAAGTTTGGATTGCCTGTTTCTCTTTACATAAAAAACCGCCATTTGTAGAATGCTCTTTTGCTTCACTTATATTTGTTAGAGCGTGGGCATATCTTTTGTAGAAAGAATTAAACTCTCTTGCTTCACGTATATCTATTTAGAGAGATGACAGGAATTGGTCATTCACATGGTTAGTCATAAAATCCTACATAAGACTTGTAGATCACTGAATATGATATGTTTGATTCCTTGCAATAGTTTTGCGATATAAAGATGGTGATATTAGAGTCATGCTAGTGGGTAGTTGTGGATTAGTAGAAATACTTGTGTTGAGGTTTGTGATTCCCGTAGCATGCACGTATGGTGAACCGTTATGTAACGAAGTCGGAGCATGATTTATTTATTGATTGTCTTCCTTATGAGTGGCAGTCGGGGACGAGCGATGGTCTTTTCCTACCAATCTATCCCCCTAGGAGCATGCGTGTAGTACTTTGTTTCGATGACTAATAGATTTTTGCAATAAGTATGTGAGTTCTTTATGACTAATGTTGAGTCCATGGATTATACGCACTCTCACCCTTCCACCGTTGCTAGCCTCTCTAGTATCGCGCAACTTTCGCCGGTACCATAAACCCACCATATACCTTCCTCAAAACAGCCACCATACCTACCTATCATGGCATTTCCATAGCCATTCCGAGATATATTGCCATGCAACTTCCATCATCGTCATATACATGACTTGAGCATTCATTGTCATATTGCTTTGCATGATCGTAAGATAGCTAGCATGATGTTTTCATGGCTTGTCCGTATTTTGATGTCATTGCTACGCTAGATCATTGCACATCCCGGTACACTGCCGGAGGCATTCATATAGAGTCATATCTTTGTTCTAGTATCGAGTTGTAAGTAAATAAAAGTGTGATGATCATCATTATTAGAGCATTGCCCCAGTGAGGAAAGAATGATGGAGACTATGATTCCCCCACAAGTTGGGATGAGACTCCGGACGAAAAAATAAAAAGAAAAAATAAAAAAAAATAAAAAAGAAAGGCCAAAAAAAGAGAAGGCCCAAAAAAATGAGAGAAAAAGAGAGAAGGGGCAATGTTACTATCCTTTTACCACACTTGTGCTTCAAAGTAGCACCATGTTCTTCATATAGAGAGTCTCTTGAGTCACTTTCATATACTAGTGGGAATTTTCATTATAGAACTTGGCTTGTATATTCCGATGATGGGCTTCCTCAAATGCCCGAGGTCTTCATGAGCAAGCAAGTTGGATGCACACCCACTTAGTTTCAGTTTGAGCTTTCATACACTTATAGCTCTAGTGCATCCGTTGCATGGCAATCCCTACTCACTCACATTGATATCTATTGTTGGGCATCTCCATAGCCCGTTGATACGCCTAGTTGATGTGAGACTATCTTCTCCTTTTTGTCTTCTCCACAACCACCATTCTATTCCACCTATAGTGCTATGTCCATGGCTCGCGCTCATGTATTGCGTGAAAGTTGAAAAGGTTTGAGAACGCCAAAAGTATGAAACAATTGCTTGGCTTGTCATCGGGGTTGTGCATGATATGAATATTTTGCGTGGTGAAGATGGAGCATAGCCAGACTATATGATTTTGTAGGGATAACTTTCTTTGGCCATGTTGTTTTGAAAAGACATGATTGCTTTATTAGTAGGCTTGAAGTATTATTGTTTTTATGTCAAATGATAGACTATTGCTTTGAATCACTCGTGTCTTAATATTCATGCCATGATTAGATATGTGATCAACATTATGCTAGGTAGCATTCCACATAAAAAATTATCATTTTTATCATTTACCTACTCGAGGACGAGCAGGAATTAAGCTTGGGGATGTTGATACGTCTCCGTCGTATATATAATTTTTGATTGCTCCATGCCAATATTCTACAACTTTCATATACTTTTGGCAACTTTTTATACTATTTTTGGGACTAACATATTGATCTAGTGCCCAGTGCCAGTTTCTGTTTGCTACATGTTTTTTGTTTCGCAGAATATCCATATCAAACAGAGTCCAAACGGGATAAAAACTGACGGAGATTTTTTTGGAATATATATGATTTTTGGAAAGAAAAATCCACACGAGACGGTGCACGAGGGGGCCACGAGGCAGGGGGGCGCGCCCCAGTGGAGCAGACGCTCCCCTGACCCTCGTGGCCACCCCGTAAGGCGGTTGGTGCCCTTCTTTCGCCACAAGGAATTTAATATCCGGATAGAGATCGTGTTAAAATTTCAGCCCAATCGGAGTTACGGATCTCCGGGAATATAAGAAACGGTGAAAGGGAAGAATCTGGGAACGCAGAGACAGAGAGAGACAGAGAGACAGATCCAATCTCGGAGGGGCTCTCGCCCCTCCCATGCTATGGAGGCCATGGACCAGAGGGAAAACCCTTCTCCCATCTAGGGAGGAGGTCAAGGAAGAAGAAGAAGGAGGGAGGCTCTCTCCCCCTCGCTTCCGGTGGCACCGGAGTGCCACCGGGGGCCATCATCATCACCGCAATCTTCACCAACAACTTCACCGCCATCATCACCAACTCTTCCCCCCTCTATGCAGCGGTGTAACGTCTCTCTTACCCGCTGTAATCTCTACTTAAACATGGTGCTCAACGCTATATATTATTTCCCAATGATGTATGGCTATCCTATGATGTTTGAGTAGATCTGTTTTGTCCTATGGGCTATTTGATGATCAAGATTGGTTTGAGTTGCATGTTCTGTTATTGGTGTTGTCCTATGGTGCTCTCCGTGTCGCGCAAGCGTGAGGGATCCCTGTTGTAGGGTGTTGCAATACGTTCATGATTCGCTTATAGTGGGTTGCGTGAGTGACTGAAACACAAACCCGAGTAAGGGGGTTGTTGCGTATGGGATAAAGAGGACTTGATAGTTTAATGCTATGGTTGGGTTTTACCTTAATGTAACGCCCACGATGCGGCTATATCTCCCACGTTTCGAAGCATGACTTAGAGGCATAACCGCATTGTAAGCAATGTCGCAAGTGAGGTAATCTTCACACAACCCATGTAATACATAAGGGAAAAACATACATAATTGGCTTACAATCGCCACTTCACACAATACATGAATAAAGCATTACATCATCTAGATACAATCAAGGTCCGACTACGGAACCAAAATAAAAGAAGACAACCCCAAATGCTACACATATCCCCGATCGTCCCAACTGGGCTCCACTACTGATCAACTGGAAACGGAAACAACATAAAGAACACGATCTTCATCGAGCTCCTCGAGCTCGGTTGCGTCACCTGCACGATATCATCGGCACCTGCAAACTGGTTTTGGAAGTATCTGTGAGTCACGGGGACTCAGCAATCTCACACCCTTGCGATCAAGACTATTTAAGCTTATAGGAAGGGTAAAAGGTATGAGGTGGAGCTACAGCAAGCGACTAGCATATATGGTGGCTAACATACGCAAATGAGAGTGAGAAGAGAAGGCAAAGCACGTTCGAGAAACTATGATCAAGAAGTGATCCTAGAATAACCTACGTCAAGCATAACTCCAACACCGTGTTCACTTCCCGGACTCTGCCAGAAAGAGACTATCACGGCTACACACGCGGTTGATGCTTTTTAAGATAAGTTTCAAGTTTTCTACAACCGGACATTAACAAATTCCCATCTGCCCATAACCGCGGGCACGGCTTTCAAAAGTTCAAATCCCTGCAGAGGTGTCCCAACTTAGCCCATCACAAGCTCTCACGGTCAACGAAGGATATTCCTTCTCCCAGGAAGACCCGATCAGGCTCGGAATCCCGGTTACAAGACATTTCGACAATGGTAAAACAAGACCAACAAAGCCGCCCGAATGTGCCGACAAATCCTGATAGGAGCTGCACATATCTCGTTCTCAGGGCACACTCAGATGAGACTAGCTACGAGTAAAACCAACCCTCAAGTTTCCCCGAGGTGGCCCCGCAGGCAGCTCAGTTCAGACCAACACTCAGAGGAGCACTGGGCCGGGGGGTAAATAAATATGACCCTTAGGCAGGCGAACTGTCAAGGGGTTCCCATTATAACCCAACCGTGTAAGGAACGCAAAATCCGGGAACATAACACCGATATGACGGAAACTAGGGCGGCAAGAGTGTAACAAAACACCAGGCATAATGTCACGCCCCGATACCAATGCTCGAGAAGACTTCTATATGTTCCAGGTTTCGTTGTGTGTTTCTTTTGTGCCTGCCCTTTTATTTGTGCATTGCATCATGTCATCATGCAACCCGTTTTAAAAACTAAACCAAATAAACTGTATGGATCTTCGATCCATTTAAACCGAGGGAATTCACATGGTGAGTTCTCTTTATAACATATCATCCCAGTATTTAGGGACCTACTATAAATATTCCATTAGTTTGGAATTAACCGCAAACACACTTGCAATTTAAACTCTCAAGTGTCTTCTGCTTCAAGTTTCACCTCCAAACTTTGCCAACAATTCTTTTCCCTTTTATCGAGACTCTTCCTGTTTTCCCAACATTTTTGGACTCTTAAAAAACCTTGAGCTTATTCAAACCATTTGAATTAAATTCAAATGTATTTGAATTTAAATCTTTCAATCATGTCACTTTCATTTTCCTAGATCGAGCTCAGTTTTGTGAGTCTGAAAAAAATACCCCTTTGCCTAAGTCCCTTCTCTTCCCTTTTTATTTTCCTTTTTTTCTTTTTTTCTCTGGTACGAGAGAATGAGGGAGAGAGGAGAACCCCAGTGCAGCCCAGTCGGCCAGTTGGGCCTCCAGCAGCCTCGTCCCACCAGTGGCCCAAGGCCCAGTCACGCCCCCGTAAACCTAGCGTGCCCCTCCTCGTTCCCTTCCGCCGCCGCTGGCCCGATCCCCATCTCACTGCTCGATACCCCAACCTCTCGCTCCCGTGCCTGATCGATCCAGCGCCTCCAAGGGCGACGCCCGATTCCCGCGGCCATGACCCCGGCCTCGGCCATGGCGCCGCGCCGCCGACCACCAGCAGGACGCCGCCCATGGACGCGCCCGTCCCCGAGCATTGATCCGGCCCTCGTCGAGCCTCTGTGCAGCACCCGCCTCCCTGGATGCGTCTCTGGTATCTCCGTCCTCCAGCCGCGCCCGAGGGAGCTCCCCGAAGCCGGCGCCGTGTTCCTCCAGCACCACCACCAGGCTGCCCTCTCCTTCCCCCTGCGCAGGAGCTCACAGCCACCACCATGGCGCGTCTTGCTACTCCCCCAAGCACCCAATCCTTTCCTTCTACTCCCTCAGTCATGGCACTTCGCCGCTCTTTTGCTCGCCCGCCTTGCCTCGCGCGACCTGCATGGCCGCCGGCCATGGATGCCATCGTGCTGGCCTGCAGCTTCGAGTGCGCTGTTGTGCCTTGCTGCTCCTGCTTCGTACGACAGCGGATGACCTCCGTCGAGCTCACCTGGCCACCTTCGACCTCGGCGTGGCCCTGCCTCCACTAGCAGTCTCCTGCTGTTGGCCGTTTCCATGGGTTCGGGGAGCCCCAAGTCATGTCCATGGCCTTTGTGTCTATTGATGCTCCGCTGTTTTCTTTCTCCATCGTCTCCCCGAGCTCGTCAAATCCTGTACCCGGAGCCCAAGTCGGAAGACTCCGTGGATGTACATCTCATTTGTGCCATTTTGGATGATCAAGGACGTTTCGGGTTTCTTCAAGTACCATTACACCCAGAGACCACGGATTCGTGAAGTTGCACTACCGTCGCCGTGGATCCAACAAGTTTGTGAGTACGACTACTTCCCACGACGACCTTGTACCACTACCGTCACGATGATCGCCGATGAACGATAGGACGACTACTTCTACCGCCGTCGATGTGAACATCTACTTCCACTACCGTCGCCGGAATCACGAGAACCTCTACCGACGACCTCAGAACGTGTACGACGACCGTTGCCGAAGACTCGTACCTCTACCGCTTCCCGAACGTGTACCACGACGGCCGTGAACGACTACTTCCTCTACGAACTCGAACCGCTCTGAGAATGCTCCCTTGTAAGGTATAACCTCGACACGACCGTTCATGGACCGAATGCATGTTTTGTGATACGAGATGAACCCCGTGTTTGCAGCGTGCCCGTTTGTTACGTGCACGACCCTCGGTTGCCATGTCGCCGACACATGGGACACCCGGTATCCGGGAGCGCCCCACCTTCTTTTGCTCGCTCCCGCCACTTCCTTTTGCACCGGTATCTCCATGAGCTACCGGAACCGATATATTGCCGTGGCATCACTTCCGGATTCGTTGTCGTGGCACCCCTTTCGTTTCCGCCACGATGACAAATGCCTCATATCTTTTCGTGCCAACATTTTCATAAATATTGCATAAAACTTGCTCATGTCATGTGCATCATGATAATAACATTTAAATGTTTAAAATTGTTGTTGTACCAAGTTGATAAATGCATATGGGGATTTACCGGGTTTGTTGTTTATTATATCCGGCCCCATTTAAAAAAATTTAGGTGGTTTAGTCTTGTTATGTTTCACCTCTTGCCATGTTAACCAACATTTAATATTGTTGAGCACCTAAACGAGAGAGAACTAAATAAATTGAATGTGGTGTTTCGTCAATATGCAACGGAGTTGCATATTGAGCTCCACTTAATTTGTAGGATTGTTTGTGCACTTTGCCATGCCATGCTTCATTAAACCAGACATGCATCATACTTGATTGTGCATCATGCCACATTTATGTGGTGGTTGTTTACTATGATTGTTTGCTTCTTTCCGGTGTTGCTTCTTCGGGTTGATTCCGGTAACGTCGTGTTGTGAGGATCCGTTCATCTAGTCTGTTTGTCTTCCTCATGGACTCGTTCTTCTTCCTTGCGGGATTTCAGGCAAGATGCTCATACCCTCGAAATCACTGATATCTTTGCTTTGCTAGTTGCTCGCTCTTTTGCTATGCCTATGCTGCGATACCTACCACTTGCTTATCATGCCTCCCATATTGTTAAGCCAAGCCTCTAACCACCTTGTCCTAGCAAACCGTTGATTTGCTATGTTACCGCTTTGCTCAGCCCCTCTTATAGCATTGTTAGTTGCAGGTGAAGATTGAAGTTTGTTCCTTGTTGGAACATGGAGATGTTGTTCCTTGTTGGAACATGTTTACTTGTTGGGATATCACAATATATCTTATTTAATTAATGCATCTATATACTTGGTAAAGGGTGGAAGGCTCGGCCTTATGCCTGGTGTTTTGTTCCACTCTTGCCGCCCTAGTTTCCGTCATATCGGTGTTATGTCCCCGGATTTTGCGTTCCTTACGCGGTTGGGTTATAATGGGAACCCCTTGACAGTTCGCCTTGAATAAAACTCCTCCAGCAAGGCCCAACATTGGTTTTACCATTTGCCACCTAGCCTTTTCTTTCCCTTGAGTCGGCCGGCTCAAGGGTCATCTTTATTAAACCCCCGGGCCAGTGCTCCTCTGAGTGTTGGTCCAACCCAGAGCACCGTGCAGGGCCATCCCTTGGCAACTTGGGTTACGTCGGCTCCTGTACGCTTAGCTTATCCGGTGTGCCCTGAGAACGAGTTATGTGCAGCTCCTATCGGGATTTGTCGGCACAGCGGGTGGTCTTGCTGGACTTGTTTTACCATTGTCGAGGATGTCTTGTAGAACCGGGATACCGATTCTGATCGGAATGTCTCAGGAGGAGGTCTATTCCTTCGTTGACCGTGAGAGCTTGTGATGGGCTAAGTTGGGACACCCCTGCAGGGATTTGAACTTTCGAAAGTCGTGCCCGCGGTTATGGGCAGATGGGAATTTGTTAATGTCCGGTTGTAGAAAACCTGAAGTTGACCTTAATTAAAATACATCAACCGTGTGTGTAACCGTGATGGTCTCTTTCCGGTGGAGTCCGGGAAGTGAACACGGTGTTGGACTTATGCTTGATGTAGGTTGTTCTAGGATCACTTCTTGATCATACTTTTATCGACCGTGCTTTGCCTTCTCTTCTCGCTCTCATTTGTGTATGTTAGCCACCATATATGCTAGTCGCTTGCTGCAGCTCCACCTCATACCTTTCCCTTACCCATAAGCTTAAATAGTCTTGATCGCGAGGGTGCGAGATTGCTGAGTCCCTGTGGCTCACAGATACTTCCAAAACCAGCTTGCAGGTGCCGATGAGTTCATGCAGACGATGCAACCAAGCTCAGGAGGAGCTCGATGGGGATCTTGTCCTTTGTATTATTTTCATTCTAGTTGATCTGTAGTGGAGCCCAGTTGGGGTCGATCGGGGACCGTGTCGCATTTGGGGTTCTTCTTTTATTTTGGTTCCGTAGTCGGACCCTGATTGTATTTGGATGATGTAATGCTTTATTCATGTATTGTGTGAAGTGGCGATTGTAAGCCAACTATGTATCTCTTTCCCTTATGTATTACATGGGTTGTGTGAAGATTACCTCACTTGCGACATTGCTTTCAATGCGGTTATGCCTCTAAGTCGTGCTTCGACACATGGGAGATATAGCCGCATCGAGGGCGTTACAAGTTGGTACCAGAGCCTTCCCCGACCTTAGGAGCCCCCACTGCTTGATCGAATTAGCAGCCGTTGTTGAGTCTAGAAAAAAATGTTTTGAGTCATTTATGAATTATATATCAGAGGGTTTAGGAATTCTTTTTACTCCCCAGTCCCTTCATCGCTCTGGTAAGGCATCCTGACGTAGAGTTTTGACTCTTCTCTTCTCAAATTTCACGAATTTTTTTTTAGGATCACGCGGGTATCTTGGAATCCTTTCGATGGTTTTGTGACGAGAACATTGTCTTGGTGCCTCCTGTCAGGGGTTTTGTGGTAGTGTCCCGGGGAGTTGAGCTCTAAGGTGTTGTCGTCACAATTTTATCGTTGCAGTTCTGGAATACCTGAGTTTAGTACGCTGACATCGAAAATCTCTTTAATGCAGTTCGTTGGTGAGATAACCTCGACGCCACCCAGTACTGGGGCGGGAGTTCGGGAGTATTGCCATAACTCGTATAACGGATGCTTTTCGAAGGTTGAGGTAGACGATTTCCGAAGGTTTCTTGGTTATGTCTTGAAGGATGGATACAGCTGGATGTAGGATTTGCTAGTTTTGGGTGAGATATTATGCTTCCCCTGTATCCCCAACACCTGATTGCATAACTGGAAAGGTTCGGGAGTTTCATAGGTGGGAATTCAAGTAGCTCTTAGGATATCCTTCCGACAGATGTATGATATGAAATTGGGGTTCGACGTCTAGTGGTCCGCCTATTCACGGTCGGTTTTACAGTGGTCTCGTTGTGTCTTAAAGAGTCCTTGGCTATGCCGACTCGGGGACGCTTCGTATGTCATGTGCACTGCCTTGTACATGATGGTGCTGTACGATTGAGCCCATGTAGGCCCCACCACGAAAACTTCGGACGAAATCTCTATCATATGTTTGTTCTGGCTTATTTTGCAAGCCAATCCTTTGTTTTTTTTTTGAATTGTGGTATTTGAGTTGCTTCAAAGTCAAGTGTTGATTACATACCTTTCCTAAACGGTGTTCTCATACTCCGATGTGAATACCAATCCTTCATGATAATCGAGATTGTCATGTCAATCCTTTTCACCGGTGTGTTTCTCTTCAAGTGGACCCGATCATTTCAACATTCGCAAGATCAACTCTAACTCTTCTCAATGTTGTTCGTTTCATCCGTCTTAAAGTTGACTTTGTTTCCCTCCCTCCCACCCTTGTTTCTTCAAGGACTCAGATTTCTTAATCAAGTATCTTTTTATTGATGAGAAGTCTCTTCATTCTTTTCCGTCAATATTCGTATCCGGTGATTCTCAGGAACATTCTAACGGAGCTTCACATTCATCATTATTTGTTCTCTTTCTAAGGTGTCACAATTCCGGTGGTTTTAATTCAAGCTTTTGGTGTTGATCATATCCTTTCCTCGTTTCTAATGCCTTCTCATACCGGTGCACCTCATAATGATTCATTTCTCGCTATTCAATTGTTCCGGAGTGCTCAAGATATCTCAGAAGATTCGTTTCCATTCTCAATCCTTTCAAGCTCTTTCGAGGTTGTTGTCTCATTCAAGTCATTTAATTCAACCGGTGCAATCTCCCCTTCAAATCATTTCAACGGTGTTTTATTTTGAGTGGGCCCTAACCCACAGGTCTTTCCCCAGGATCTTACCTGACTCTTCTTATTTTCCCGGGGGTAACCTCAATTTCATTTCGAAGTTTGACGTAAGAATGAAGTTTTCATCAGTCAGATGTATTTCTCCAAGATCTCTCAATTTCTTATCATCGTTGGATCAACCTTTCCATTCTTCATTCCGGAGTATCTCAGCAATTCATGGTGGTGTTTCTCGTCGTCATTCTCAACATTTGAAGACTGAAGAAGAGTTTTACATCCATATTTTATCCGTTCTCTCAGAGATTCGTGGTTCTAGTTCGAGACCATCCTCTCATAATTGTTTTCGATTGTCAGAATTCTTTTCATCCTTCCGGAGCAATTCAGGAGCCTTTTTTTTAGTGTGTTCATCCGGAGTCCATCATCTCAGAATTTATTCATTCTCAGCTTTCAGCTCTCATACTCCAAATTTTACCGATGCTTCGTTCAAGTGATCTCTAATCAGTTCGTGATCCCTTCGTTCTCATGTATCTAGATTCTCTTGAGCATCTTCATTCATTTGCAAATTCTTTCCAGTGTTTCTTTATCTTCTCTTCGTTCATTTTTAATTCTTACGGTGGTTCATTCAAGATCTCTCTTCCGTATCAATTCATTCGTTCTTTTCCAATCCCGACCGGTGATTTCTTGAAGGCCTCTTCAAGCTTGCGCATTATCTATCTTAATCCTTTTTACGAGAATAAGTAGTATGTCAAATCCATTGATTGTCATCAATTTAATTGATGAAGGACAAGCATAATGTAATTCTTATTCTTGTTTCATCCGAATGAGTAATTTCTTTTTTCCAGAGTGGTTCATCATATCATATTCTCAGTTTGAGATGCCTTATCTTTTCTTTCCCGGAGTTCCAAGCTCTCGCAATTATGTAATCACAGGGATCTATCAAAAATCTTTACAGGGTTTCAGCTTGTGTTTTCAGCTTCTCTCCCTTTTTCTGTTTGATCATTCTTTTGTTTACCAGAATTCTTCATGGAGGCTCTACATAATGATTCATCAAGGATTCAATCCGTTCTGAAACGTTCATCAAGATTATTTTCAGAGGAGTTCAAGCATTCTTAATCTTGCTATCCGGAGTGCAATTCTTTCTTCTGTATTATTGGAGGTGGTATTATGTCATTCTTGATAATTTGAGTTCATGTTTTCATGATTCACATGGTGTCAAGAATGAGATATTTTAAATCCATCAATCTCGTCATTGGAGTTATCTTGGGTTATATTTCACCTAAAGCCTTCCCTAAGGATTGTTGCTATCTATGGTGATTATAAATGATCCAAGTTCTTCATTTATCCTTTCGGTGAAATAAGTTTCTCGTTTCCTTGTTCTTACCAATCAAATTCTTTTTCCCATGAGTGGCAGGTTTTCATCTCTTAATTTGAGATGTACTCCACAAGACCATATCAAGCTTATCCTTTCGTTGTTGGTTTTCCAACAACTCCGTTCGACCCTTCTCCTAAAGATGCCTTTTCGAACTCTTTGTGACAGAAGTTGACATTTTCTTCTAGATTCTTTATTTTAATCATCTATCTTCTATTACTCTCTCCCGGAGGAATTGTGTTGCTGCTCTTTTCAAACCTTTTTCTTGTCCTCATCATGTTTATCATCTTAACCGGAGTGTTGTGCCCCTTTGCTCAAGCTCTTTCATTTTATCTAGTCTTTCATCTCTTTTCATCCGAAGTGCTGTCCGAATTTGTAATTCCTTATTCCGCTTCCCTACCAGAGTGCTTTCAACTTCATTTATCTCCGTTATATTCTTTTCTCGATATGGCTTAACCTTTTCAAGTTTCTTTGGTCTCACTCGTTTGTCAAATAAGCAACTTAGTTTTACCTCTTCTCTTTCTCTTCCGTTTGTCCCTCCGGTGCCATTCTAGATCTCGGGACGAGATCCTCTCTAGTGGTGGAGTGTTGTAACGCCACGAGACCGATGCTCGAGAAGACTTCTATATGTTCCAGGTTTCGTTGTGTGTTTCTTTTGCGCCTGCCCTTTTATTTGTGCATTGCATCATGTCATCATGCAACCCGTTTTAAAAACTAAACCAAATAAACCGTATGGATCTTCGATCCATTTAAACCGAGGGAATTCACATGGTGAGTTCTCTTTATAACATATCATCTCAGTATTTAGGGACCTACTATAAATATTCCATTAGTTTGGAATTAACCGCAAACACACTTGCAATTTAAACTCTCAAGTGTCTTCTGCTTCAAGTTTCACCTCCAAACTTTGCCAACAATTCTTTTCCTTTTTATCGAGACTCTTCCTGTTTTCCCAACATTTTTGGACTCTTAAAAAAACCTTGAGTTTATTCAAACCATTTGAATTAAATTCAAATGTATTTGAATTTAAATCTTTCAATCATGCCACTTTCATTTTCCTAGATCGAGCTCAGTTTTGTGAGTCTGAAAAAAATACCCCTTTGCCTAAGTCCCTTCTCTTCCCTTTTTATTTTCCTTTCCTTTCTTTGTTTCCTTTTTTTCTTTCTTTCTCTGGTACGAGAGAATGAGGGAGAGAGGAGAACCCCAGTGCAGCCCAGTCGGCCAGTTGGGCCTCCAGCAGCCTCGTCCCACCAGTGGCCCAAGGCCCAGTCACGCCCCCGTAAACCTAGCGAGCCCCTCCTCGTTCCCTTCCGCCGCCGCTGGCCCGATCCCCATCTCACTGCTCGATACCCCAACCTCTCGCTCACGTGCCTGATCGATCCAGCGCCTCCAAGGGCGACGCCCGATTCCCGCGGCCATGACCTCGGCCTCAGCCATGGCGCCACGCCGCCGACCACCAGCAGGACGCCGCCCATGGACGCGCCCGTCCCCGAGCATCGATCCGGCCCTCGTCGAGCCTCCGTGCAGCACCTGCCTCCCTGGATGCGTCTCTGGTATCTCCGTCCCCCAGCCGCGCCTGAGGGTGCTCCCCGAAGACGGCGCCGTGTTCCTCCAGCACCACCACCAGGTTGCCCTCTCCTTCCCCCTGCGCAGGAGCTCGCAGCCACCACCATGGCGCGTCTTGCTACTCCCCCCGCACCCAATCCTTTCCTTCTACTCCCTCAGTCATGGCACTTCGCCGCTCTTTTGCTCGCCCGCCTTGCCTCGCGCGACCTGCATGGCCGCCGGCCATGGATGCCATCGTGCTGGCCTGCAGCTTCGAGTGCGCTGCTGTGCCTTGCTGCTCCTGCTTCGTACGACAGCGGATGACCTCCGTCGAGCTCGCCCGGCCACCTTCGACCTCGGCGTGGCCCTGCCTCCACTAGCAGTCTCCTGCTGTTGGCCGTTTCCATGGGTTCGGGGAGCCCCAAGTCATGTCCGTGGCCTTCGTGTCTATTGATGCTCCGCTGTTTTCTTTCTCCATCGTCTCCCCGAGCTCGTCAAATCCTGTACCCGGAGCCCAAGTCGGAAGACTCCATGGATGTACATCTCATTTGTGCCATTTTGGATGATCAAGGACGTTTCGGGTTTCTTCAAGTACCATTACACCCGGAGACCACGGATTCGTGAAGTTGCACTACCGTCGCCGTGGATCCAACAAGTTCGCGAGTACGACTACTTCCCACGACGACCTTGTACCACTACCGTCACGATGATCGCTGATGAACGATAGGACGACTACTTCTACCGCCGTCGCCGTGAACATCTACTTCCACTACCGTCGCCGAAATCGCGAAAACCTCTACCGACGACCTCGGAACGTGTACGACGACCGTTGTCGAAGACTCGTACCTCTACCGCTTCCCGAACGTGTACCACGACGGCCGTGAACGACTACTTCCTCTACGAACTCGAACCGCTCTGAGAATGCTCCCTTGTAAGGTATAACCTCGACACGACCGTCCATGGGCCGAATGCATGTTTTGTGATACGAGATGAAACCCGTGTTTGCAGCGTGCCTATTTGTTACGTGCACGACCCTCGGTTGCCATGCCGCTGACACATGGGACACCCGGTATCCGGGAGCGCCCCACCTTCTTTTGCTCGCTCCCGCCACTTCCTTTTGCACCGGTATCTCTATGAGCTACCGGAACCGATATATTGCCGTGGCATCTCTTCCGGATTCGTTGTCGTGGCACCCCTTTCGTTTCCGCCACGATGACAAATGCCTCATATCTTTTCGTGCCAACATTTTCATAAATATTGCATAAAACTTGCTCATGTCATGCGCATCATGATAATAACATTTAAATGTTTAAAATTGTTGTTGTACCAAGTTGATAAATGCATATGGGGATTTACCGGGTTTGTTGTTTATTATATCCGGCCCCATTTAAAAAAATTAGGTGGTTTAGTCTTGTTATGTTTCACCTCTTGCCATGTTAACCAACATTTAATATTGTTGAGTACCTAAACGAGAGAGAACTAAATAATTTGAATGTGGTGTTTCGTCAATATGCAACGGAGTTGCATATTGAGCTCCACTTAATTTGTAGGATTGTTTGTGCACTTTGCCATGCCATGCTTCATTAAACCGGACATGCATCATACTTGATTGTGCATCATGCCATATTTATGTGGTGGTTGTTTACTATGATTGTTTGCTTCTTTCCGGTGTTGCTTCTTCGGGTTGATTCCGGTAACGTCGTGTTGTGAGCATCCGTTCATCTACGTCTGTTTGTCTTCCTCATGGACTCGTTCTTCTTCCTTGCGGGATTTCAGGCAAGATGATCATACCCTCGAAATCACTACTATCTTTGCTTTGTTTGTTGCTCGCTCTTTTGCTATGCCTATGCTGCGATACCTACCACTTGCTTATCATGCCTCCCATATTGTTAAACCAAGCCTTTAACCACCTTGTCCTAGCAAACCGTTGATTGGCTATGTTACCGCTTTGCTCTGCCCCTCTTATAGCGTTGTTAGTTGCAGGTGAAGATTGAAGTTTGTTCCTTGTTGGAACATGGAGATGTTATTCCTTATTGGAACATGTTTGCTTGTTGGGATATCACAATATATCTTATTTAATTAATGCATCTATATACTTGGTAAAGGGTGGAAGGCTCGGCCTTATGCCTGGTGTTTTATTCCACTCTTGCCGCCCTAGTTTCCGTCATATCGGTGTTATGTTCCCGGATTTTGCGTTCCTTATGCGGTTGGGTTATAATGGGAACCACTTGACAGTTCGCCTTGAATAAAACTCCTCCAGGAAGGCCCAACATTGATTTTACCATTTGCCACCTAGCCTTTTCTTTCCCTTGAGTCGGCCGGCTCAAGGGTCATCTTTATTAAACCCCCGGGCCAGTGCTCCTCTGAGTGTTGGTCCAACCCAGAGCACCGTGCAGGGCCATCCCTTGGCAACTTGGGTTACGTCGGCTCCTGTATGCTTAGCTTATTCGGTGTGCCCTGAGAACGAGATATGTGCAGCTCCTATCGGGATTTGTC
Organism: Triticum aestivum; assembly: GCF_018294505.1. Lineage (NCBI taxonomy): Eukaryota > Viridiplantae > Streptophyta > Magnoliopsida > Poales > Poaceae > Triticum > Triticum aestivum. The sequence goes on from NC_057794.1 coordinate 471,023,421, forward strand.
GGCACAACGGGTGGTCTTGCTGGACTTGTTTTACCATTGTCGAGGATGTCTTGTAGAACTGGGATACCGAGTCTGATCGGAATGTCTCGGGAGGAGGTCTATTCCTTCGTTGACCGTGAGAGCTTGTGATGGGCTAAGTTGGGACACCCCTGCAGGCATTTGAACTTTCGAAAGCCGTGCCCGCGGATATGGGCAGATGGGAATTTGTTAATGTCCGGTTGTAGAAAACCTGAAGTTGACCTTAATTAAAATACATCAACCGCGTGTGTAACCATGATGGTCTCTTTCCGGCGGAGTCCGGGAAGTGAACACGGTGTTGGAGTTATGCTTGACGTAGGTTGTTCTAGGATCACTTCTTGATCATACTTTATCGATCGTGCTTTGCCTTCTCTTCTCGCTCTCATTTGCGTATGTTAGCCACCATATATGCTAGTCGCTTGCTGCAGCTCCACCTCATACCTTTACCTTACCCATAAGCTTAAATAGTCTTGATCGCGAGGGTGCGAGATTGCTGAGTCCCTGTGGCTCACAGATACTTCCAAAACCAGCTTGCAGGTGCCGATGAGTTCATGCAGACGACGCAACCAAGCTCAGGAGGAGCTCGATGGGGATCTTGTCCTTTGTATTGTTTTCGTTCTAGTTGATCAGTAGTGGAGCCCAGTTGGGGTCGATCGGGGACCGTGTCGCATTTGGGGTTCTTCTTTTATTTTGGTTCCGTAGTCGGACCCTGATTGTATTTGGATGATGTAATACTTTATTCATGTATTGTGTGAAGTGGCGATTGTAAGCCAATTATGTATCTCTTTCCCTTATGTATTACATGGGTTGTGTGAAGATTATCTCACTTGCGACATTGCTTTCAATGCGGTTATGCCTCTAAGTCGTGCTTCGACACGTGGGTGATATAGCCGCATCGAGGGCGTTACACATAAGGCCGAGCCTTCCACCCTTTACCAAGTATATAGATGCGTTAAGTAAATAAAATATATTGTGATATCCCAACAAAATAACCATGTTCCAAACATGGAACAAGCTCCAATCTTCACTTGCAACTAACAACGCTATAAGAGGGGCTGAGCAAAGCGGTAACATAGCCAAACAACTTTTTGCTAGGACAAGGTGGGTTAGAGGCTTGGCTTAACAATATGGGAGGCATGATAAGCAAGTGGTAGGTATCACAGCATAGGCATAGCAAAAGAGCGAGCAACTAGCAAGCAAAGATAGAAGTGATTTCGAGGGTATGGTCATCTTGCCTGAGATCCCGCAAGGAAGAAGAAAGAGTCCATGAAGAAGACAAACAGACGTAGTCGAACGGAACCTCACAAACGCGACGTTATCGGAACTAACCCGAAGAAGCAATACCGGAAAGAAGCAAACAACATAGTAAACAACCACCACATAAGCATGGCACGATGCACAAACAAGTATGATGTATGTCCGGTTTAAAGAGGCATGGCATGGCAAAGTGCAACAAACAAAACTACAAATTAAGTGGAGCTCAACATGCAACTCCGTTGCATATTGACGAAACACCACATGACTTATTTAGTTCGATCTCGTTTATGTACTCAACAATATTAAATGTTTTTAGCATGGCAAGAGGTGAAGCATAATGAAACTATCTATCTAGGCAAGTTTAAATGAGGCCGGAACAAAAAAACAACATTTCCGGAAAATCCTTATATGCATATATTAGGTTTCGTACTGTTCTGCCCTAAACCATATTTTATAGTTGCTAAACATGCAAAGTGAGTACACCATGTTAAACTAGGCATTTTTCTACCCCATTTACATATAAAGTATATTAAATTCCGAGTTACGGTTAAATAGTTATGAATTAAATCATTTTAGCAAGTTATTTAAGCAAATTTAAACAAACAACATTTTAAACATAGATGAAAGTGGCAAATTATTAATCTACACAAAATTCTAAGCAAGTTTCATATATTAAGTTTTTACATGTGATGCTTAGTTTGTGAGTTAAAATATGCATGAAGTTCAAGGGTGTTTCTGCAAATATGTAAATCCCTGGTATTTATCAAATTCGCAAAACAAAAAAACAACCACTAGGCAGAAACTGTCTGGCCCAGCTACACAAGGGGGTTTGGCGGCTGCTCACCACTGGGCCTTGGGGCCAGCGGATCCGGTGGGCTAAAACTGAGCGCGGGGCGGCTGCATGCCTTGGCAAAGAAACAGGTCGGGCCTGGCGCTGGCGTGGTCAACGCGAGAAGGCGCGGGACGAACGACCTGCTCCTCGCAGTCGCAGAGGAAGCAGAGGCCACGGCAAAGCATGGCGAGTCAGAGGACAACGGAGGGGCACGGCGAGGGTCATGCGCGGGCGAGGGCGCGCAGGAACCGGCCGAATCCGAGGCTCGGTGGCGGTGGAGCTCCGTTCTGAGGGCAGTGGATCGGGCGGCTAGGTGCGTGTGTCCTCGACCTGTCGCTTGAAGCAGAGGAACGAGCGGTGCTCCGGCGAGGAACTTGGGTGACGACGACGAACGTGGCGCGACTGGAACGTCGTCCTCTTCCCGTAGTAGAAGAAAGGGGAGGCCAGCGGGGTCTTGGACGGCGACGCGATGGAGAGATCCGGCAGCATGGCGCGGCGGTGGAAGCTCCTGCTGCTGTAGTACCAAGAGAGGAAGAGAAGGTCAGGGAGGCATAGAGAGAAAGGGGTGAATCAAGGAGGCAAGGGAGGGCCGGCGGGGCTCATCTGTTGAGTGCGCCGGCGATGTGTATGGCCGGACGGAGGCGGTTGCTGGGGCTTTACGGGAGGTGCTACTTGAAATTCTCCCTTGGCGGGCTTCGACGGCGCCGAACAGCAACGGCGAAGAGAAAGCTTCGGGAGGAGCTTGACGATGGCGTGGTCCTTTCCTCTGGATCGAGCGAAAACAGGGGCGCGGGGACGAGGGGCACGGCCTCGATCCCATATGGATCGAGCAGAAGGACTGTAGGTTGGAGGCCGAGGGAAATTTTGATTGATGAGTAGCAGTGGAGAGAGCTGGTTGGTGGGTGGGGGAAAATGAGGAGAAGGGGATCCCGAGGTAGATGCGGTAGGTGGCGGCGGCTCGACGGGACAAAGTCCTTAGATTTTAGGGTTTGACCAAAAAGAATAAGGGTGGACTATATATACATCACAGATTAGGTTAGGGGCTACCTCGGTCCCTCTGATCAGAATCGGATGGTCGAGATAAATAGGCTAGGGAGACCAAAAAGAAAAACGGAGATGTTTTATAGATGTTTAGGGATGATCCGGACCCAATGGTGACGACTGTCCGGGTCGAGTCCGGGACAGCTTACGCGCGCGCGAGGAGGGCCGTGGGCTGACGAGAGGGGTAGGCATGGGCCTAGGTGGACTGTGGAGAGCGGGTTGGTCTGAGAGAAGAGGGGAGAGATGCAGCCCGGCACGATTTCCGGAGACCGAAAACGTCCCACGATTTGAACGACTATAATGTCGCTATAGTTATCTATTGGGGCGTCAAATGGACTCCGAATGTGATGAAACTTGGCAGGCGGACTACTGACAACATAACAAGACCGCACGCCAACTCTCATCCCATTCTGAGAACCTTTTTCGGTCACTTATAAAATACTATTTCGGACATGCCACGGGCGCGTGCAAGTGTGTCCGGACTCAGAGCGGACAACGGAAGGAACTGGGAGACCGGGACAGATGCAAGTTTTGAAAAACATGATGATGCAATGCATATGATGACATGATATGAAATGCATAACACGCAAGCAAATGACAAGGCAACAACAGCGAATAACTGGAAGACAACTAGCACATCGGTCTCGGGGCGTCACACTTAATGATCTTTAGTAGTTGCGGATGCTTGCTAGAGTTCCAATTATTAAGTGCATATGATCCAAGTAGAGAAAGTATGTTAACTTATGCATCTCCCTCATATAAAATTGCAATAATGATTACCGGTCTAGTTATTGATTGCCTAGGGACAAATAACTTTCTCGTAACAAAAAGCTCTTTACTAAAACTAACTTAGTTGTGTCTTTATCTAAACAGCCCCTACTTTTTATTTACGTAATCTTTATTATCTTTCAAGCCTATCCAACAACACCAACAAAGTACTTCTAGTTTCATACTTGTTCTAGGTAAAGCGAACGTCAAGCGTGCGTAGAGTTGTATCGATGGTCGATAGAACTCGAGGGAATATTTGTTCTGCCTTTAGCTTCTCGTTGAGTTCGACACTCTTACTTATCAAAAACCATTGTGATCCCCTATACTTGTGGGTTATCAAGCAACACCAGATGTTATGAACACCTGGCAGAGCAAAGCTGATGACTACTCGATAGTTCAGTGTGCCATGCTTTACGGCTTAGAACCGGGACTTCAACGACGTTTTGAACGTCATGGAGCATATGAGATGTTCCAGGAGTTGAAGTTAATATTTCAAGCAAATGCCCGGATTGAGAGGTATGAAGTCTCCAATAAGTTCTGCACCTGCAAAATGGAGGAGAATAGTTCTGTCAGTGAACATATACTCGGAATGTCTGGGTACCACAACCACTTGACTCGGCTGGGAGTTAATCTTCCTGATGATAGTGTCATTGACAGAGTTCTTTAATCACTGCCACCAAGCTACAAGAGCTTCGTGATGAACTATAATATGCAAGGGATGGATAAGACGATTCCTGAGCTCTTTGCAATGCTAAAGGCTGCGGAGGTAGAAATCAAGAAGGAGCATCAGGTGTTGATGGTCAACAAGACCACCCGTTTCAAGAAAAAGGGTAAAGGGAAGAAGGGGAACTTCAAGAAGAATAGCAAGCCAGTTGATGCTCAAATGAAGAAACCCAAGTCTGGACCTAAGCCTGAAACATTTGAAAAGTTCAAAGAATTTCAGAGTGAAGTGGAAAATCATCGTAACAAGAAAATCAAGTTTTTCCGATCTGATTGTGGAGGTGAATATTTGAGTTATGAGTTTGGACTTCATTTGAAACAACGCGGAATAGTTTCGCAACTCACGCCACCTGGAACACCACAACGTAATGGTGTGTCCGAACGTCGTAACCGCACTTTATTAGATATGGTGCGATCTATGATATCTCTCACTGATTTACCGCTATCGTTTTGGGGTTATGCTTTAGAGACAGCTGCATTCACATTAAATAGGGCACCATCTAAATCCGTTGAGACGACACCTTATGAACTGTGGTTTGGCAAGAAACTCAAGTTGTTTCTTAAAGTTTCGGGCTGCGATGCTTATGTGAAGAAGCTTCAACCTGATAAGCTCGAACCCAAATTGGAGAAATGTGTCTTCACGGGATACCCAAAGGAGACTGTTGGGTACACCTTCTGTCACAGATCCAAAGGCAAAACATTCGTTGCTAAGAATTGATCCTTTCTAGAGAAGGAGTTTCTCTCGAAAAAGTGAGTGGGAGGAAAGTAGAACTTGATGAGGTAATTGTACCTTCTCCCTTATTGGAAAGTAGTTCATCACTGAAACCAGTTCCAGCGATTCCTACACCAGTAAGTGAGGAAGCTAATGATGATGATCATGAAACTTATGATCAAGTTACTACCGAACCTCGTAGGTCAACCAGAGTAAGATCCGCATCAGAGTGGTACGGTAATCATGTTCTGGAAGTCATGTTACTTGACCATGACGAACCTACAAACTATGAGGAAGCGATGATGAGCCCAGATTCCGCAAAATGGCTTGAGGCCATGAAATCTGAGATGGGATCCATGTATGAGAACGAAGTGTGGACTTTGGTTGACTTGCCCGTTGATCGGTAGGCCATAGAGAATAAATGGATCTTCGAGAAGAAGACTGACGATGTAATATTACAATCTACAAAGCTCGACTTGCTGCAAAAGGTTTTCGACAAGTTCAAGGAGTTGACTATGATGAGACTTTCTCACCCGTAGCGATGCTTAAGTCCGTCCGAATCATGTTAGCAATTGTTGCATTTTATGATTATGAAATTTGGCAAATGGATGTCAAAACTGCATTCCTTAATGGATATCTTAAAGAAGAGTTGTATATGATGCAACGAGAAGGTTTTGTCGATCCAAAAGGTGCTAACAAAGTGTGCAAGCTCCAGCGATCCATTTATGGACTGGTGCAAGCCTCTTGGAGTTGGAATATACGATTTGATAGTGTGATCAAAGCATATGGTTTTATACAGACTTTTGGAGAAGCCTGTATTTACAAGAAAATGAGTGGGAGCTATGTTGCATTTCTGATATTATATGTAGATGACATATTGTTGATCGGAAATGATACTGGATTCTAAATAGCATAAAAGGATACTTGAATAAGAATTTTTCAATGAAAGACCTCGGTGAAGCTGCTTATATATTGGGCATCAAGATCTATAGAGGTAGATCAAGACGCTTAATTGGACTTTCACAAAGCACATACCTTGATAAAGTTTTGAAGAAGTTCAAAATGGATCAAGCAAAGAAAGGATTCTTGCCTGTGTTATAAGGTGTGAAGTTGAGTTAGACTCAATGCCCGACCACTGTAGAAGATAAAGAGAAAATGAAAGGTGTTCCCTATGCTTCAGTCATAGGCTCTATCTTGTATGCAATGTTGTGTACCAGACCTGATGTGTGCCTTGCTATCAGTTTAGCAGGGAGGTACCAAAGTAATCCAGGAGTGGATCACTGGACAATGGTCAAGAACATCCTGAAATACCTGAAAAGGACTAACGATATGTTTCTTGTTTATGGAGGTGACAAAGAACTCGTCGTAAATGGTTACGTCCATGCAAGCTTTGACACTGATCCGGGTGACTCTAAGTCACAAACCAGATATGTATTTATATTGAACGGTGGAGCTGTCATTTGGTGCAGTTCTAAATAAAGTGTCGTGGCGGGATCTACGTGTGAAGCGGAGTACATAGCTGCTTCGGAAGCAGCAAATGAAGGAGTCTGGATGAAGGAGTTCATATCCGATCTAGGTGTCATACCTAGTGCAACGGGTCCAATGAAAATCTTTTTGACAATACTGGTGCAATTGCCTTGACAAAGGAATCCAGATTTCACAAGAGAACCAAGCACATCAAGAGACGCTTCAATTCCATCCGCGATCAAGTCAAGGAGGGAGACATAGAGATTTGCAAGATACATACGGATCTGAATGTTGCAGACCCATTGACTAAGCCTCTCTCACGAGCAAAACATGATCAGCACCAAGACTCCATGGGTGTTAGAATCATTACTGTGTAATCTAGATTATTGACTCTAGTGCAAGTGGGAGACTGAAGGAAATATGCCCTAGAGGCAATAATAAAGTTGTTATTTATATTTCCTTATATCATGATAAATATTTATTATTCATGCTAGAATTGTATTAACCGGAAACTTAGTACATGTGTGAATACATAGACAAACAGAGTGTCACTAGTATGCCTCTACTTGACTAGCTCGTTGAATCAAAGATGGTTAAGTTTCCTAGCCATAGACATGAGTTGTCATTTGATTAACAGGATCACATCATTAGAGAATGATGTGATTGACTTGACCCATTCCGTTAGCTTAGCACGATGATCGTTTAGTTTGTTGCTATTGCTTTCTCCATAACTTATACATGTTCCTATGACTATGAGATCATGCAACTCCCGAATACCGGAGAAACACTTTGTGTGCTACCAAACATCGCAACGTAACTAGGTGATTATAAAGGTGCTCTACAGGTGTCTCCAATGGTGTTTGTTGAGTTGGCATAGATCGAGACTAGGATTTGTCACTCTGATTGTCGGAGAGGTATCTCTGGGCCCTCTCGGTAATGCACATCAATATATGCCTTGCAAGCAATGTGACTAATGAGTTAGTTGTGGGATGTTGCATTACGGAACGAGTAAAGAGACTTGCCGGTAACGAGATTGAACTAGGTATTGAGATACCGACGATCGAATCTCTGGCAAGTAACATACCGATGACAAAGAGAACAACATATATCGTTATGCGGTTTGACCGATAAAGATCTTCGTAGAATATGTGGGTGCCAATATGAACATCCAGGTTCCGCTATTGGTTATTGACCGGAGACGTGTCTCGGTCATGTCTACATAGTTCTCGAACTCGTAGGGTCCGCACGCTTAATGTTCGGTGATGATCGATATTATGAGTTTATGTGTCTTGATGTACCGAAGGTAGTTCAGAGTCCTGGATGTGATCACGGACATGACGAGGAGTCTCGAAATGATTGAGACATAAAGATTGATATATTGGATGACTATATTCGGACACCGGATGAGTTCTGGTGGTCACCGGATAATTATCGGAGTGCCGAGAGGGTTATCGGAACCCCCGAGGGAACTAGTGGGCCAACATGGGCCTTGTGAGAGAGAGAGAGAGAGGAGGGGCCATAGGGCTGCCCCCCCCCCTTGGGAGTCTGAATTGGACAAGGAGGGGGGGCGGCGCCCCCTCTTTCCCTCCCTTTCTCCCTCTCTTTCCTTCTCCCTCATTCTTCCTAGTTGGACTAGGAAAGGGGGAGTCCTACTCCTACTAGGAGGAGGACTCCTCCCTCTCCTTGGCGCGCCCCAAGGCCGGCCGGCCGGCCTCCCCCCTTGCTCCTTTATATACAGGGGCAGGGGGCACCCTAGGACACACAAGTTGATTGTTTCCAGTCGTGTGCAGTGCCCCCCTCCACCATAATCCACCTCGGGCATATCCTAGCGGTGCTTAGGTGAAGCCCTGTTCTGGTAGCATCATCATCACCGTCATCACGCCGTCGTGCTGACAAAGCTCTCCCTCGACACTCTGCTGGATCGTGAGTTCGTGGGACGTCACCGAGTTGAACGTGTGCAGATCGCGGAGGTGCCGTACTTTCGGTACTAGGATTGGTCGATCGTGAAGACGTACGACTACATCAACCGCGTTGTCATAACGCTTCCGCTTACGGCCTACGAGGGTACGTAGATAACAGTCTCCCCTCTCGTTGCAATACATCACCATGATCTTGCGTGTG